>NW_015150814.1:17592-19028 GCF_000732505.1 Cyprinodon variegatus
CCGCCACGCCGGTGCCCCGGGGAGCCGCGGGGACGAGTCCAAAAGTAGGGCCGGGCACCGAACACCAGCCCCCCCACGGCGCCGACCGAAACGCCCCAGCCCCACAGAGCACCGAAACACGCCCCGCCCCCCCGCACCAAGCCCCGGCGACCGGCCGCAACACCCACCGCGACCGCACCACCCAGGAAAACACTCAGGCGGCCCCGCCCCCGGCCGGGGCCCATGCGCATCCGCCGCGAACCGGCCACGAGCGCCGCGGGACCCCCCCCAAAACGCCCCCCCGGCCAAAAGCGCAGCCCCACCCCACCAAGACCGATGCCAACAGCGCGCAACGAAACACACCGCGCACAGAATCAGCCCGAGAGCAGAAAAGCTAGAAGGTTTCTGACAAAAAAAAAGTCAAGATTAGATCCACAATTATCAGGTCCAAATGCAATTTTTTGGTACCAGCCTTAAGATATAGATAGAAGATTTTCTTTATTGGAATCAATATTATTACTGTCCTTGATTTATTTAGCGAAGCATTGTGTTTGTCAACACTTTTGTCATAACTGTAGCCAAGCTGGACTGATTCAGTTGAGGCATTGAATCCATCGGGGTATTTATTCAGCTGTTGTGCCACATGGGGCCAAATAAGCCAGAACTGCACCGGACGGGTTTTTCATCTTTTCAAAGGCAATCAGGTTTTCCATTGCAGGACTCCTCCTGCATATGACCGAGCCTTTAGTATTAAGGCACTCTGGATATTAAGGCTGACACAAAACTGACATTACAAATGCAACATCGATAACCAGGAAACTGTTCAGTACTCGAGACCAATTAATGTTACATATACTCTAAAAAGAAAACGCTGCTACAAACTAAATTAATTAATTCAATTGGTAAAAGATAATTGAATCAAGTTGATCCAACTTAAATATTGTTAAGTTTATAACTTGACAACTTAATTTAATTAGGCTACTTGTCACCAATTCAAGATGCGGAAGAGGATAAAAAAAAAAAAAAAGCGTACCGATTTTTTATTTTATTTTAGTTTAATATGGGAAAAAGGTCAGAATTCTGAATTTAATCTCAGAATTCTGACTTTAATATCAGAATTCCGACTTTAAGAGACAAAACTATCGGTTTTTTTAAACACCGTCAGCTCTTCTATTAATGAAATAAACGTCGGAATCCCGAGATAAACGTCGGAATCCCGAGATCAAAGTCGGAATCCTGAGATTAAAGTCGGAATCCTGAGATTAAAGTCGGAATCCTGAGATTAAAGTCGGAATTCTGAGATTAAAGTCAGAATTCTGAGATTAAAGACGGAATCCTGAGATTAAAGTTGGAATTCTGAGATTAAAGTCAGAATTCTGAGATTAAAGACGGAATCCTGAGATTAAAGTTGGAATTCTGAGATTAAAGTCAGAATTCTGAGATTAAAGACGGAATCC
>NW_015150814.1:20582-21770 GCF_000732505.1 Cyprinodon variegatus
ATATAATGTTAAGGCATAAAATCAATAAAAGATTAAACATATTTCTTTATAATGCACGTAAATGCAACATCACTTTGGTTGTTTTAAATAAACTAAGTTGGTACAGTATGTATAAATACTAAAGAACTTAGTGGAGGGGTACTTCTCTAAATGTTATCATTTTGCTATTGATGTGTTCCAGAGAAACTTTAAGAATAAGACTAAGTTTTATTTTTTGTAGGGATCTATTACAGAACTAAGATATTTCTTGATTTTCTGGGAACTGAAAATGAAAGAAGTCTCTATATAAATCTACAATGGAGAAATAATCTTTTCTTAAAATAAATCTAACATGAGAAAACTGTGCCCACGGTTTATAGTTGTCTCGACAAACAAAGCGTCAACACAGCAACAAACATCTGCAATGCACTGAGTTTTGTCGATAACAGGGGAACGGAGCTGCAGCACAAACAGGAAAGCTGAAAATATAGAAAGAAAAAATCTTTTCAGTCATTTAAAATCTTTGTTGGGAAAATCTGCTCCATACTATTTTCAGAGTGGCCAAGCTGCATTCAAGGCCGACATTTGAAGAGGAAATGATAAAGCGGCAGTTCACTAGGGGTGAGTATTGGCATGGGTGCTGTGATACGATACGTGCCTCGATACTTGGGTCTATATGGCAATATCACCATATATTGCGATACTTTTCCTGCCAGCAAAATTGAATGTATAAATAAAAAGCAACCTCTGTAAATGTTCATCAGATGATATTTATCTTTGAGTTCTTTTGGTATCCTTGTTGCTTGGTGTTTGAGTCAATCCACATCTGCGCCGTACAGCAAAAGGGCTCCACAGCTCCGTCTGCCAGAGCGGCGGTGCAGAGGAAGCCCAATTTACCTCAGTTTTAGGTAAAAATGTTTTGCTTAAAAAATAGATACTAGGGACTAAAAGGCGGATATTATATCAGGCAGCCAAAAATCAAGATATATTGCAAAAATGTTTTTTCCACACCACTGCAGTTCACACACAAATGTTACCTTTCCCAACCTAACATTACATGTAAAGCTTTCAATGACCTGGCATATGCTAAAACTTTTACTTTAAACTCTGAGGAAATTTAACCACAAATCAGATACTTATCTTTTAGTTCCAGACACATTCATGTTCCCTTTTGCTTTAACTCCTTAGCTTCACCTTAGAGAAAGAAAT
>NW_015150814.1:23148-24541 GCF_000732505.1 Cyprinodon variegatus
GGTCCTCACATGTTATTTTGCTAATGGTTAGGTTTAGGGCTATGGTGTCAATTGGCTTAGGGTTAGGGTGAGATATGCATTGGTAATGGTTAGGTGTAGTTTTAGAGTTAGGGCATAGAAAGGGTTGAAAATGACCGAAAACCAGTGGAAGTCAATGGGAGTCAACATATGGTCCTCACTACATATAGCAAAATGAGTATATGTGTGTGTGTGTCATTTATTAATTTAATCTCCAATCTCAGGTCAGTCGATTCACATCAAGTGAGTCACTGTCAACACAGACGTCCTTCTGCACAATGGGCTTCCTTCAAAAGAGATCAATTTATTCCCTCTATTTATTATAGCCCTAAATCTAATGAGAAAAAAAACCACCCTGCTGGCCAGCTAGCACTTCCTTATATAGAAAAAAAAACACCTTCCATGTCCTTTAAGGTTCAAATTTATCTAAAAAGATGAAGAATCAACCTTAACTTCAGTAAAATGCAGTTTATGACGAAGAGAAACTGAATAGAAAACAAATGAGTGTTTTGCAGTCACAGTCAGAGCTGTTCTGATGGCTCTCAACCCTCTTCATTTTAATTCATCTGTTCTGTGCTTGTAAATGTGACTCTACTTCCAGCTTCGTATGCATGTGTGAAAACACATGGGCTTCATTATTTCATGTTTTATGCTGAACTGTCCACTTTAGCTCCTTTATTCTCCAGCTCTATCAGACAAATCTTCCACCTCCTGAATCCAGCAGATGGTCTGTGGTAAAAGCAGGAAGCACAGACTGTTTGGGCTGATTTTGCACGTGTGCTGAGCTGGTATGACGTCTTTGAACCTAAATTAAGGAGGAAGTTGGACGAGGTCATCATTAGAGCGAAGGTATTTTAAGCTGTGAGGAGGTGAAGGATCCACCGTTAGAGGCCTGGAGCATGAGGGCACCCAAGTTTATTTTGAGTCAGGGGGTCTGCTGCTGTGTGGCCGTATCTTTAAGATTGTTATCCTCTTAAATGTTTTTTTTTCTAAACCAGCACCAGCCGTCTGATCTACATTTGAAATCCTTAGATATTACAAAAATAAAGCAAACAACAACAGGGAACCCAGAACGTTTAGAAGACTACAAACCTGCAGCGTTACACATCCTCCGATCCACTGTTTTCCATCCGGTCCTCCTTTGCTTTAAACACTTTTTAGAAAGAAAGAGTCTCAGTGGCGTTTACCAAACTCTGCATGGTTACGTCTGCATGACAGGACAGAAAAAGCTCTCTTCCAACCCTCCTCCAAAATAAAGCCGTGTTTAGTATCTATTATTGCTCCAAAATGCTGCTTGCATGCTGTAGCTCTGCAACAATGATCTTTAAAGTCGTAGGGAAACAGCCGTTCCAACTGTTGCATTTCCAAATTCTCC
>NW_015150814.1:24991-45046 GCF_000732505.1 Cyprinodon variegatus
CTGGTAGAGTCAAATTGAGGTGATGAACCGTGTCATCTATATTGCTCTGTGCTTCCTGGAGATATTCCAGAAGAAGAAGATTCTGTTGTAAGCCCGACAGCAGGGTGAGTAGCATTAGCAGCAACCATTCAACACAGTACGGCGCCATTGTTGTTGTGATACTGTGTCGCGCATGCGTGTTTAGAGGCGACGCTATGACGCATGCGTGTAAGGAAAAAAATGCGGTCAGAGCTTAAAGATGGAACCGCGAAAACGGTGTTTCAAAATTTTCCCACTCTGAAGGCTTTCGTTTACAGACCCCCGAAACGCCGGCTTCGTGTGGATGAGAGGCTGGTTTGGTGAAAAATTTGTGCGTTTAGGCCAGGGTTTGGCTTTGTGGAACGCTATGGACAGCGGAAACATGCAAGAGGAGGAGAGTTTAGTGTCGGAGGTCGTGGATGACAATATCATCTGATAAAGAGTACATTTATATACATGTTTAAGCCAGAATGATTTGACATTTAAATGTGATTTCCCGACGACTTTAAAATCTAGAAGGAAGTCAGAGATGATTAATTAGAACTTCATAGGAATCTGATCTGCTGTAAAAGAAGCCAAATAGCCCACATTCTTCCTGTTCTACACATCACTACAGTTTTTCTACTCTATGGTTCACTTCTGTGTCATTTTAGAACATTTTAACGCATCCCTTTGCTGTTTCTCTTTTAAACACTGTTAGCTGATGAGTTCTGCCTTTTATTCCACCGACACATCAAAGGAAAGCTCGTGTTCGACGGGAGTTATTGATGCCCCTCGTGTTCACCAAGGCTTGTATTAACCCCCTGAGTGCTTTATTACTTAGCATGTGAGTAAATCTAATTCTGACAAGCGCTTCATGATGAAACCCCCTTCGCCTGGGATCATTGGCACCCCCTGGCTAAGAATGGCTCTGATTTACAACGACAATTATACAGCATGTCTGCAAATTGTTCAGATCATTTAGGCGATGATATAAAAAAAAAACAAAGCAGCGTTTTAATAAAGCTAATTGTATAAAACATGCCTAAAAGTTGAGGTGATATAAAGACATGTTGTGTTTAATCGGTTATTTGCTTTTAATATAAATTACTGACTAGATGCAAAATGGAAGTTTGATAAAAAAGATCAACGTCCAGCTGGATTCTGATTGGTTAGAGATGAGTAAGAGGTGCAGATCTTTTCCTTATAAAATAAATGAATGTCTCTTCTTTCAGATTTCTATTAAAAAAATGTTGAAAACTATGTGAGGGTTCCCATCCCGTGCTTTCTGGGAGTTTGCACTTAACATCCTGGTTATAGACCGCACAGCTGGAGGACGGAAAATGGAAAAAAAAATTGAAAGAAGTTCAAAGCCCTAGATTACAGAGAGTGAAAAAAGACAAAGAAGAACATTTCATATTAGATAACAGAGGGTTATTTCATACTTCCCCTAATGTTTTTGAAAACCTAATTCACTTGATTATTCATTTGCTTCCACCCTTTTCTCGCCATCTTGCCTCCAGCTCGTAGCGAGCCAATTAATTTCTCTGCGCTCCGCAGCTATTTCCATCACTCCGAGCTCTGTGTCCGACGCGTGTATCCTCGGTGCTTCCTCCATCCCACGCGCGTCGGCCCTCCCTCCGATCAAACCCGTGATGTGGACATGAATAAAACATTCAAACCTGTTTGTATTTATGACAGTGCCAGACGGAGTTGAGTAATAACGCCGCTTATTGATGTAGCCTGCGCAGACGGCCCCCCCGGAGAGGGAGGGAGTTTGTTGAACGTGTGTGCGTGCGTCCCTTACCTCGTTGCCGTACATCATGAGGTGGTGGGTGGTAATGAGGGCTTTGAAGACCACCACCCAGCTTGAGTTGGCTGTTCGCTCGAAGAGGGTGTCTGCCAGCTGGGGAATGTTGACGTTCATCTCATTGGTGCAGTGGATCAGATCTGCAGCACAAGAGGAAACAAACATGTTGGTTAACGAGGAGGTGGGGGGAGAAAAGAGAAAACGAAGTTAGTGTTTTAGAAGCGCAACAATACTTGGAGAGATCATACAGCTCTTTTTTTAACTGAGAAAAGAGTGAAAAGGTCTACTTCTCACTTTCTACAGCTAAATCTAACACTGTTCTCTGGAGGAGTGTCATCAGGAGTTCAGGTGTCAAGTCATTTACAGATCATTTTCTATAAAACTAGGAGATCAGAAACCAGCAGAGCTCTATAGCAGGGGTCTTCAACGTTTTCCAGGCCAAGGGACCCCCTAATTATATATATGGTATTAAATAGTGTTATATCAAACTGGTCCTATAGTCACTCTATTACATATGGAGTCGTGTAACAAAAGTAGTTTCACCCTGGGATTATTAAACTAGATCCATCTCTGTGACCTTGATATCTTGCAGACGCGCCGTTGTTGTTTTGGAAGATAAACACTCCCGCCGGCGCCGCCGAACTTCTCGTAACCATCCACGAAAGTTCTCGCGAGTTCTCGAATAGGCTCTCCCTAGCACTTTGGCAGGAAACTGCTGTGCTTCCCTACAAATTTCACAGCGACGTTGCAGAAGCATAACAGCAAAACTACAATTGATGTGTGCGGCTGCAGAAGTATAATCGGCCCTTTAAACTAGTTAGCTAACTTCCAGTAGATATCAGGAAGGCTGAAGTGTTACAGAAAATTCAGTTTTATTTTTATCCGTTATGCTACACTTAAACATGTTCAATGCAGGTCCAGCAGATTCCAAAACAGCTTCTTCCAGACCCCCATCAGACAGCTGTACTGTTGTGAAAACTCTTAATCACGTCACAGATTCTGCATCGCACAGAAAACACCAATCCGAAATTCTGCATATTTGCTCGATACGTACTGAATGCTCTGAACTTCCACATTAATACATTTTTTTGCACCATTTTTTTTGTTCCACACCATTTACATTTAATGACTGCTGCACTTTAAGGAAATGTTTTGAAAGACGTACAAATGAAATTTTGTTTTGTATACACTGTGTGTAAACAAAGTGACAATAAAAGTTGTCCAAGTCTAAAATGTGTGAATCGACGCATTTACGGACAAATGTTTTCTCAAATGCTAAGCAAGCTAACCGCTAAACAGAAGCTAAATATCAATTAGAAGTCAAATCATTCTGAAGGATAAAGTAGTATTAATAAATGTTAATCCTGTTAAATAATCTTTCTATATACGGTAATAGTCTTAAAAATAAAATAAAAAAAATGAGAATCTAGCTAGAAGTCACTGCAGATTATAAAATCAAAGATGCTAGCCAGATTTTATAAACCTGCCTTTTTGAAAATAAAAGGATTTCATAGAAAACAGTGTTTAAACAGCAGATGCTAAATTAGCTATGTTTCATTTGAAGTTTCATGGTACGGAGTCCACTTAGGAAGCAGACGCCTGCAGCTACCCCCAGCTGCCCTCCCTCAGGGTCCCTTTGGACAACCGCTAACAACAACTAGTTTGGCTTCACAACACATTGATTTGTGCTGCATGTTGCATGAAGCCCTGTGAGCTAAGCAGTGTATCAAATTGAAAAATCAGCCAGCATCAATTTAGTATGTGGCAAGAATTACAGACACAAGTGATAGTGACAGAGAAATGATGCTTTCAGGAACGGAGAAAGTCCTTGCTTCTCTAAAACCCCAAATAAGAATTGTTCTTCAGCTCTTTAAAGATATGTAAACCAGTCATTGAAGGACTGAAGTGGCAGAATTAAATATATTCAAAATTTTACTTTTTAGCATTACATATAAAAAGTTTTTTTTCTTACCAAAGTTATTTATTTTTTTTGTATAATGTTCTGTTGGGCATGTTGGATGTCCTGACGGATCAATGGAGCTTTCACCTTCTTTTGTTTCTTAGATAAAAGTTGGACATCAGTCGTTAAATATCAGGAAATAAAATGTCTCCTCTGTGATTTTGAGAGACGAACACCTTTAGAACCATTGAAATGTTTGTGCTGATTGCTTGATTATTCAGCATTTCTTTACCAAGCACCTTGAAGAAGAATCAGCGTCAGTGATCTTTGTTCATCAATTTCAGTTTGTTCATAAGTTTTTATCTTTTAGTTACATCAAAGAAAAGATAAATGGTAAATGCCCTGTACTTCTATAGCACTTTTTCAAGTAAGGGACTTGACTAAAGTGCTTTGCACAACATTTAGTCTTTCACCAATTAACACACAGTGATGGCGGCAAACTACACTGTAGCCACAGCTGCCCTTGGGCTCACTGACAGAAGCGAGGCTGCTGTAAACCGGCGCCACCGGGTCCTCTGACCACCATCAGTGGACAATTCAGGTGGAGCTTCTTGCCCAAACTGGGCAGATACTCAAATTGGGCATTTGTCAAATCAGCAAGGAAATCCAAAAGACACGCAGCAGAATGAGAAGTGAGAAGATTAAATGCAAAACATCTGCATCCCATATGTGCAGGAGTCTCTGAAAAACTCAAAAGGATTTTCTACAAACACATAATCCCAGTACATTTCAAACCAAACAAGACCCTTAGATAGAGGCTACTGCATCCTGAGGACAAAACCGCCAGAGCAAAGATGAGCGGAGGGATCTGATCTTTATATTGGAGAAATCAAACAACCTCTCCACAGACGCATGGCTCNAAGAGACTTGACTAAAGTGCTTTGCACAACATTTAGTCTTTCACCAATTAACACACAGTGATGGCGGCAAACTACACTGTAGCCACAGCTGCCCTTGGGCTCACTGACAGAAGCGAGGCTGCTGTAAACCGGCGCCACCGGGTCCTCTGACCACCATCAGTGGACAATTCAGGTGGAGCTTCTTGCCCAAACTGGGCAGATACTCAAATTGGGCATTTGTCAAATCAGCAAGGAAATCCAAAAGACACGCAGCAGAATGAGAAGTGAGAAGATTAAATGCAAAACATCTGCATCCCATATGTGCAGGAGTCTCTGAAAAACTCAAAAGGATTTTCTACAAACACATAATCCCAGTACATTTCAAACCAAACAAGACCCTTAGATAGAGGCTACTGCATCCTGAGGACAAAACCGCCAGAGCAAAGATGAGCGGAGGGATCTGATCTTTATATTGGAGAAATCAAACAACCTCTCCACAGACGCATGGCTCGACACAGAAGAGCGACCACATCCAGGCAAGACTTGGCGGCACATCTACACCTTATGAACAAAGGACATTTTTTTGAGGACCAGAACGTTCACATTCTGGACAAGGAAGACGGGTGGTTTGAGAGGGGCGTGAAAGAAGCCATTTATGTTAACAGATAAAACCAACCTTAAACAGAGGTGGTGAACTCAGATTTCAGCTTTCAAAAACCTACAATGCAGCAATTGAGTTAATCTCTTCCCGCCATCATCGCAACCCCGACCCCTTTACAGGAGAGCAGAAGACCTCTCCTATTCAGCCAAGCCAATGATTCCCTTTAATGACACCCCTTATAGAGACTTAGACGGGTATGGGGCATTGCAGGATAACAAAAGAAGCCAAACAACCCCCGTTCCAAAGGGGTGGACCCCTTCTTTTTTTTTTTCAATTTGCATGTTTTCCAAAACAACAAAAAAGGCTTTATTGGGCTACCGTGTAAAACCTTGAACTCAACGCTATCCCTGCCATTTTGAATTGAAAAGGCTTCTTGGATGGGAAGCGAAGCGTCTTTAAACTTGGAAACAAAGTCTAGTGGATTGTTTTTAATTTTCCTTTTTTTTTTTTATGTTTTGCCAAGGACACGATGACACTAAAAGCCGGAGCAATGGTTTGAACTGACAACCCTCCGATTGCAGGGAAATCTCCTTCACCTTTCGCCCCTATCACTCTGTTATTGGTTTTGGTGATTAGCTCCCATTCATTTTCAAAATCATTAGTTGCTGGGATGAAAATACATTTTAATCCACAGAAGTAAACAGAAACCTAATGTATCTTCTGTTGTTCTGCAATAGATTGATCCCTGGAGGTAAAGGATTCATCATCTATCCTCCCAGGGAGCAGGATGGGTTGTGTGACTGGTTGATTTATGAACCTCGATATCATTTTGCATAGCTTAACATGGCAGCAGCCGACAGATAACTGCACACAAACCAGAGCTTTATGCTCTTCAACATCTTAAAAGAACAGTTTCTTACCGTTTTATTTTTTTGTTTTAGGACACCCCACTGAATCCAGCAGAGATCTGAAAGCATGGCCATTATGGTGTAAAAGGAGGCATCATAACAGGCGTTAAAATGAGTAAAAGCGCCTCGAGAATCTACTTTCTGCAGCGACACATGGGAGCAAACAAACACACCAAGACAGCACACTGAATGGGATCATAAACATTTTAACAAAACCGGTTATTCTGCATGGTTCAAATAAAGTTTATTGGCTTAAAAATGTTGACAATGAAAAAGAACAGCAGGAGTTTTATAATGAAAAGCTGCAGCTTTATAGATAAACTAGATGTTTTCACCGTTACATCAACCACCAAGGCCTTTTGGCTAGCTCACTGAAACCAGAAAATTAAACCGATCAGTATCATTAGGAGCCATGTTGAACTGAACGGCTGAAACCCCATGGATGTGCTGAGGGCAGCAGGAGGCTTCAGAAATGATCTGGATCCATCTCTGCGCTCAGCTGTTGCTCCTATGAATAAACTCAGCTCTCTTCTTGCTGCACACAATATTTGTTCCTAGATGTATTCCTGGCCCCTCATTCATTAAGCGGAGCGTTTTCTCAGTGTGCATCCCTCCCAAACAGCTAACTCCATGTAAATTCATCTTAAGAAGAATACCCCCAGTGCCCAGGAGCCCGTTCTAAAAACTAGCATGGTTTTTCCTTCTTTCAGGGAGACTTTTCATGTCGATTAGTCATGGGGAATGAGCTCTTTTCAAGTTTCCATTTGTATCAGTAGAGAAGAATATGCAGCATGACGAGCTCGTATTAATTTGCTCTGCAGGTCCCGTTCGGCTCATGCATCGTGCAACACAAACACTGTAATGGTATTGTAGAGTGTCAGTAATGGAACAGAGAACTATTGCTGCCTGCAGCATGGCCAACTTCACAGCAGTGGAGGCAAAAGTCATCCTGGAAACCTTCCCTTCTGGCTAGCTTACGTTTACGGCTTGCCGTTCAACCGACTGTTTCTAAACATGAACAGTTTAATATTAGGGACAGATTTTACTGCTTTAAAAACAGGTTTTGTATTGAACGCTTCCAAATTCTGTGGATTCAGTACATTTATTTGGAATACGAAGAGATTCACGGATAAAGCAAAATTTTATTAGTGAAGCGTAAAACGAAATGTTTAAGTCGATTTTCATTTACCGGATTTCTGGGTGTTCAGGTTGATGGTAATCTTTGACGTAGAGAGCAAATTACATTTGTCACTAATGACTTGATACTATTTACCTGTTAATCTGCGTTTAAGGCAATAAAGTTCAAAAAACATTCAATGACGTACTTTTGTTCAGATAGATAAAGCTTGGCCACATAGCTTATTTTGTTAAGAAAATGCCTAAATGTTCCTGTCCCCATAGCATGATGCTGACACTGCCATGTTTCACAGTGGGCTAGGGTGACCAGATGTCCTCTTTTTCCCCAGACGTCCTACTTTTCAGACCTGATAAAAACGTCCGGGGGGAATTTCAAAATTTTGGTCGACTACAGTGCATCTCGTAGTTGAAAAACACCAGGCACTCGAACAGAGACGTCAGCTCCAGGGCTGATCCGGGGGGCTGGGGACCATCAGCGGCCCCAAAATCGACACTTCATAACCCCCCACACCTGGTCCCCCCTACAGTAGGCATGTTCTTGCTCCTCTGCCTGTAGGCTTGAAATGTTTGAATTCTTTTTTTTTTTTTTCACACTGATCTGACCTTTTAAAGATTTCATGACTAAGCTCTAGGGTTGTCACGATACTAAACTTTTCAACTCGATACCGATACTAAGGAAAATATTCGATACTCGATACCATTTTCGATACCACAAGGATAAAAACAAAGACTCCAAAATTCTACAGAAATATTTTCATTAATAAATAAAATACAATAAATAAATACAATAAAGGTTGTATGCTGTGCACAATATTAAGCAAGCTTGATAAAAAACTTATGAAATTAAAATTAAGTGTTCCTTCCTTGGCTATGCTTTGCACACATAATGATACTAGCCAAGCCGGTTAAGAAACAAAAATAATTCTCAGCAGCTGCACCTGTTACAGAAAAAGTCTGAAACTGAAAAGTGCACAGAATTATTCAATCACACAGTGTTCAGAAAGTGCATTTTCCTCTATTCTGCACTTTTAATGAATGACTGCTTAGGTGCAACTGGTGGTGGCACTGTATCGATACTTTTAAAACCGAGTATTGTATCCGGATACGTTTCAGTATCAATACTTTTTTGAGTTTCGATACTTTTGACAACCCTACTAAGCTCCATCTTTCCATCAGGTCTGATCAGCCTTCCAGTCCCGCAGCATGATGCTGCCGTAACTGTTTCACCATGAGTTTGGTGTGTTCAGTTCGTCTTTCACCAACTAAAGCATCATCATCCTATTTCAGAAATGGTTTTCTTCACAGAGATCAGAGCTGATCATCATCCTGTTGGCAGTCTCCCACCTGGGCGGTGAAGTTTGACTTGAAAATGATTTCTTCCTGGTTTTATTTTACATTGTGAAACATTTTAAGAATTTATGAAAAGTCTAAAGCCTTAGCTTCGCCTCAGTAAGCTAGAAATTGTTATGTTTGCAACTTTAAGGAGTAAAAACTAATTTTTCTTTTCAGCTCCAATAAATTTGAGCTCCAAGCATCAATGCGCAGCTGATGAATAAACCTCTTTAATTTGTGCTTGATCTCGGGGTGCACAATAGGATCTGACCGGAGACCAACCGCCTGGCTGCCTCTCACCGCTCTCCACTTTAGCAGAGATCGATTTGAGCCGACGCACGTTCAGGTCCCCCGGCTTATTAAAATGATTCAGGGTCTCTGCTCGCCGCGTGCAGGTGATGCAGACGGCCTGTCAAACGCAGAATATCAATACGGACACACGTTTAAATTGATCATTCGCATCAGGTCAGCTTTTCTTTTGACTTGAAGTCCTTCTGTAGCGTCCTTCCGCTCCCCGTCTCTTCTTCATCTGCAGCCCCCCCCCCATTCTTTTGTTCTTCGCCATGGGACATTATGAGTTGCCGGCGCTCACACCTGGCAACCAGAGAAGCAGCTTCTCATTAGGCTGCCGAGGCGGGGTGGCTCCTGGCAGAAGGCTTCGTCTTCATGATCGGCCGTCAGTCGTCCTTTCATTCCCTCGCCTCCTTGCCTGGTTCAAACGCTCAGCAGAAGCACCAATCTAGTATTGTTCCAAATCACTCACTCAACATGGCTTCTCTTTTAGCATACACACATCAGGAGGTGGGCCGCTGAGTCGATACAAATGAGAGTAAAGAAATGTAGCTCAAAGGTGGGTCGCAGTGCGATCCGTCCATTTACATGCGGTTAGGCTTTCAAACCATTTCACTGACTGAAAGCTTTCTGCTACATATACGCCCCTGATTTTACCATATCTGGAAACTATTCACACCCCTAAACTGGCCCTTGATGCCTCCATCTATTTCGCTTTAATTTTCACCCACTCCTCCTTTTAAGTGTTTCTTCTCTGCGTCCGTCTGGGCTTGGTTTTTCTCAAAGCTCATGTTTTTTCATTAGCTCTGGACTGGTGTTGCAAAATATACAAAATAAAACAAGAGAGAGACTGAGAGAGACAGAGGAATAAGAGTAGGGCTGATTAGCTCCGCAGGGACGGCGGTCCACTGGTGTGTATGTGTGCTGGCGATAATGTAAGGAGGGTACATGTGCCGACTTAATCAGACGGAGTGGAAAGCATTAGATGCCACTGATCCCAGACCTCGGGGAGGGAGAGAAAAAAAATGAGGGAAGTAAAGGCAACCGAGGCTAACGGCGAGAGAGGAGTCGAGCAGAAAGGAATAAGGGTGAGGGGGGCTAATAGAAAGGAGAAGTGTGACTGAGAGTGGAGCAGATGAGAAGGGATGATGGGCCTTGTGAAACATGAGTGTCGCTTCATCCGGACAATTTGCAGGAATCCACACCTGCAGCTCCGCCGTCTTCAACAGTATAGAGCAGAAACACTGGCGGGCGTCTCCTCTTAGTTCTGCTGGGCTTTCAGCAGCTAATCCAGGAGAATAAATAAAGAGCAGCATCGATCCTCAGCCCGACCAGGCTAATTGGTGCCTGCAGGTTAACCAGTAATTAGTCAACAGAGAGCTGAAGCTCTGCATCGATGGAGAAATTATACAATATAAACAATCCACCCCTTTATGGAAGCTCCCATTAAAACATTAGAAGAGTACCTAATCTAACGCCCTCTTCCCCCCAATACCCCTAAATAAAACCATGTTTAGTGGAGGCCTTCTATAAATCCTCGAAAAACAAAACCAGTTCGGTACAACTACAGAGACGTGGCCAGCCGGCTAAAGCAACAGGCTGGGGAGGGAAAGCGGTAAGAAGCAGACAGACTCAAGGAGGAATCTGTGGACAAGGCAGCGAACAGAGAGCCCTGCACCAGCCTGACCTTTATGGATGAGAGGAGAGAACCTGCAGCATCTGAAGGAAGCTGGAGATAAGAGCTAAAAACAAACCTTATGTGAAACTATATGTGACTGGGGCTGGGTACCAAACTTCGGTTCTTTTGTGGTACCAGCCGAAACGGTTCGGTTTTACGGAGTATCAAAACAGCCCTTGTCTTTTGGTGAATGGTTGTAACATTAAATGTGATTCCATCACCCAAGAAAAATACATACGTGGTTACGCCTACCGACGGGGTTCACGTGTATCTGTTGTGAACTGATTGCGAGTATCATCATACCGCTTAAAAATTCCACCCAGGTCGAAAATGTTGAATCACTAAGGCCAATAGTGCACAATGCAATATATGCAAAAAAGACATTGTTGCTAAGGCTGGCAACGCAACTAATTTGATGAAGCAACTGATCATGAACGGGATCATTTTAAGAGCAGAAAGATTCACAGAGGACGGCACTGTGTCTGGGCTTTCAACTGTTCAACAGTTTACATTTATTACATTACTGCAACTTAACACGTGCATCGTGCTGAGTTAGCATGTAGCCTTATTTTATTGCTATCTAGCTAGCTAAATAAAAAGCTTACCTTTAGGGACAACGATTAGCTTGTAAAAATGTGCTCATCCATTGGGTCAGCTGGTTAAACAGCTAACCTTCACTATTATTTTTATATTGTCGTCACAGTAGCCTCTGAATGTGATGTGAAAAAGTTCTGCACTTTATTATGTTGTGTCATTTTCTTTTTATTAGAATTGAGGTTATAAAACTGGTATCGGAAAAGTCGTTCATGAAACAGATATCGAAATAAAGGTATAGAAAATTTTTGATTGATACCTAGCCCCATGTGTGAGCCCCTATCAATGGAGTTAATCAGTAAGGTTATTTTCAACTGTATAACTTCATCTGAAGATTCAGAAGAAAATGACATCCAGCTCACAGCCTGTTTGGAGGCTCTGTGGTCAAAAAGATGTGGACCAAACACATTATGAACCTTAAAAAGATCAAATATTAGAATAAAAGTGTCTTACTAAGTAAAATAACCGGCTTTGAAATGCCCAGGAGGTCTAAAATATATCTTGGGTGCTCAAAAAGAAGACAAACACCTGGTAAAATTATTGTTCTAGCTGGTAAAAAAGGTAACAATCTAGATGCTTGCTATAGAGAGTAAACAGCAACAGCTGTGCGTTATGGGAGAGATCACTTTAATGGATAAACTGACGTCTAAACTAAAACTACAAAAAGGTAGATTTGTTTAAAAAAATGGGGGGGAAATGGCTTGATTACAGAAACGAAATGGATGCCATCCCTGCAACCAGATAATATGGACGTTGGAAATGACCACGTGTGCCGATGCGATTGTAATGTTTGATATTCTTCCCCCTCTACTGTGACTGTTCAAACAAAACAACAACAAAAAAAGAGATTCAATAAAATATATAAAAATAAATAAACAAATCCTGCCTCTTTATCTGGTGTTTAATGTGTGTACATCAGTGGCGGCTACTGCTCTCTAAAAAGGGGAGGCACAATGGGGTTAATTAATTAATCCAGATGTCACGTTCTGCATCAACAAATGTTGAAACACTTATATATATCACATTTCTACAACGGGTGAAATGAGCTGCCCTGAAATAATAAACTCCAGAAAACCTCGCCAACAGTTCAGCAAAAGACGACTGTTCCGACTGAACGATCACTTTTCCCTCTCGACTCATGAGGTAATCCTCCTCGCCGTCTGGCCGCTGTCAGTCAAACATCGTTAAGTATCTTGGCCAATCAGCTTCGAGCAGCCAGCTTCATGGCAGACCCTCTGGGTCTCTCTACAGAGACTCTCCGAGTTCCTGTCAGAGCAAAGGTCTATTGTTATTTGTCAACTGCTGACCTCTTTGGAGGAACCATGAGAAACTCTCTGCCAGAGCGGAACGTGGAGGGATCATAGTCTGGTGATGATAAAAAAAATCACCAACATTTGGTCTAGTTATCCTGTTATCTTGCTGAGGTGATTTACACTAAATAACCATAGTACCTGTACGAGGGGAGGTTTGTTTAGCAGTCAGGGAACCGATAAATAGCAGTATCTTGTTAAAAGAAAAATCGGCTCAAGTTTGAGCTGTTTTAGGCCATTTTAACTCAGCCCACCATCCTCAGAACATCAGCTTCCAAATCTACAATGTTCAAGAAGTGACGAAGCACAGACCCGTGAGGCTGCTTTGGCTAAACCAAACATGTCAGCACAGCTTTAAAGTGAGCAATGCAACTGAAATGATCTGTGAGAAACATGGCATTAGAGGACATTAACTAATGATTGGGTCTGTGCTGTGCTGTGCGTACAGCTGCAGGATCAAACTGGCTGCACAGCCGGTTTAAACGTCTGTGAGGAGTGGCCGGTCAAAAAGAAAAACATCAGTCATTCAATGAACGCACAAACAACCACCAGCTGATAACACCCTTCTTTGGAGTAGTTACTACAAAGTAGGGAAGTTTCAGTTACATTTTTCAGTATCAATGAAGTGTTTAAATGGGAAATAATATAAAAGAAGATAGTAAATAGAAAAACTTTTAACTTTAGCTCATCAGAACAAAGTAAAACAGAGTTTCTTGGTTCTGTCATTACTTGGTATCACGTCTAGATTAAGTCTGGAGGAAATCGACACGCTTACTAGAACTCTCAAAGCAGTCATTTCAATGGTTCTGAGATTTTAAAGTAAAGGAAATTTACATTTTTTCTGTTTATATATATTCTTCATTTTTATGTTTTTAAATAAATTAAAAACCTTATACAATAGATGTGATAAATTCTTCCCTGATCTCAAACAGCTGTCATTTGACAGCTCTATTAGTTGCATTGTAAATTCTTCCCATGGTTGACAATGATTAAGAGTAGTAGAGATATTTCCCAATACATGAATAAAAAAAAGGTCTATTTTACTTAAATATTACTAAATAGTAATATTTATTATCCACCTTTTTCTAAAATTGTGCAGTATCAAAAAAGTAAAAAAAATAATTGGGTCAATATCAGCATTGGCCAATTTTCAAAGCTGCAATATTGATATCGTATCGCAAATAAAACTAATTTTAACGTGGCACATAAGGCTGTCTTTATTAAAGCTTATTTTGCATTTGGCCAAATGTAAAAAAATAAAAATAAAAAAATAAAAAAAAAACACTTATTTTAGATTAAATCATAGCCTTGATTTGTGATCCGATATATCCCATTTTAATACCATTTCCCTTAGAAAATATATATCTAGTCTTTGTTTGGCATCTTTGATAAAAAAGTTTAAAATCCAGAAATAAGGGCACTAGATCTAAAAAAAAAAAAAAAATTAAAACAATTCAGATTTTGAAATGGATTCATGCTTACCTGTTAGCCACTCAACCAGCAAGTGTATCAATGGATCGTTGATCAAATGTTGTGGAGAACAACAAAGACAGTAAATTTATGAAAATTACTATACAGTAGGGCTGCAAATAATTAGTATTTTTTTAAATAAACAAAAAGCAAAAAGCTCCTTAAAGAAGTTTTAGAGTTTATCCAGGTGAAACAAAAAATTTTCCACTAGTGGAGTTCTGGATAGAGCATATTGAAAGATAAAAAGGTTATGTTTTAAATGCTTAATATCTGTTAAAGGCATATTTTTGACTCCCCATACATCAGTTTAATCAATACTCTGATTAATCGATTAATAAATGAGTTGATGATTATTTCTATAATCCATTAATTGTTTCAATCCTACTTTTTTCAGAATTTTTTATGTAACTTTTCCTTTTTTCCACAAAGCAGAGAAGCAGAAACTTTTATTGAAAGTCTTTATGAAAAGAAAACTCGCTTAACAAAGAGGAATAAGCAAAAGCATAAATAAAATCCCCCCAATCTGTCCAGCTGAGTAAGAACGGATCCTCAGGAGTAGAACTATACTGGATAGATGCTTAATGACTCCTCATCAAATGACTCCTACTTCCTGCTGAAATCATTGACGGATGATTCTTTAGACTATAGAAATGGGAAGTGTTATCCAAAATGATTCTATTTAGCCTTTTTTTCTTCCTCCTACAGGCTCAGCTAAGGACATTAAGCAGCAGACTGTATAGTCAGATATAATGATCAAACTACACCAACATCTTATCACGCTGGTGCGGCCCAAACGTAGGACGTTAAATTACCACCCTAATTAAAAATGACTTTCTGTCTTATCTGCAGTAAACACTGTTGAATAGAGCTCCAATATTAGGTAAAACATGCTGAGCGGTAAACTCCCCAGCCCAGCTTTTTCCCTTTACTTGGCTCAATTCCTCACAGGGTGCTTCAGAGAATCTTTTAGGGCAGTTCTGGCCAATTATGAAGAAAACTGGCAACAATTATGATGTAAATAAGCTGAAACAGACCTGGAATCAGCCCCTCGGCTCCATCTTCACATTCTTACGGACACTAGCGGACATGAAAGCCTTATTTATAATGCCCGACACGGTTTAATCTCTCTATATAGTCCAGTGGCTTTCTATTTATGCCTTCCCCTGGTCTTTAAATTCAGGAGAGAGAGGCAGAGGCGCTGGATCACATAGCTGAAATTCCTGAAAGACGGCCGTGTAGACAATCCATGAAGAGGAGGTTTTTAAACCCTTTACCCATTAGAACTTCCAGGGTTAGAGCCCAACACCTACTAAACTATCACCATGAATAAACATCTATTAAAGGGTGTTTATATGAGGAAAAGTCTGATCTGGAAGGAGTTTTGGGGAGAATAATAGCAGGCCTTCCTGAATGAACACAGTTTCCTTGTTTTCTTCTCTGACCTGCAGATTCTGGTTCTGAAAGATTCAGATCTTATAATAAAGGAAAATTGGATGAGTAACTATTATTTTTATAGAACTTATTAATGAAAATCAAAGAACTGTGAAAGCTACAAGGCATGGAAACAACTTTCAGAGTTTAGTTGATGCATTTCTTAACCAAACATGGAAGATTTTAGTTTTATACATGAAACCGATAAGAGAATAAATAAAATATATTTATCAGAATTTTAATTGACTGCATCTGTAGTATGTGCGTTTATACGCCCAGAGGATTAAATGGAGAAAAGATCAGACCTTTACTAGGAGCTAAAAAAATAAGTTAATTAGCCCTTTGGGCAAAAAAATCACACAATATAATCCAATTAATTAGGATTAATTAAAAGAGGATTGAGCCTAAGTGAAACATTCTGTTAAAAAAAACAAAAACATGTGGATGGACATAAATCCCCAACATTTAAAACGGGGTTTTATTTTATTTTTAACCTGGAATTAAGAAATTTTAACGTGCAAATGATGTGTCTGTTTACGAGAACTTCCATCCTCTTTTGTGTGGAGGCTGTCACTGAGAGAAAACTAGCTTTTTTTTTTTTTGTTGCTTTTTTTACATCACTGATGTTTTTTAAAATTACATAAGCTTCCTCCATATGTGATAATCATAAAGGAGCAAGAAGCTACAGAATTCTATTATTGAATTGTTTTCCTATGATGTCAAAATCAAAGCTGTTTCTGTAAGGGTTGCTAAGCTAACCCTTATTAGCAGATGCTAAAGACAGTTCCATCTCGAACATTTTGTTTTCCAAACTTTGACCCAAGCTCACATCGAGCCTGATTCTGCTGGAGGTTTCTTCCGGTTAAAAGGAAGCTTTTCCTCTCCACAGTCGCTACAAGCATGCTTAGTGAGAGGGATTCTCTTCGAGTCATTAAGTCGGTGCAATCAACTGGTTTTCCTTAGAAAACGTTTAATCTATTTGACTGTATGATCTGGTTAATTATAAAGTCCCTTGAGATGACGTGTTGTGAATTTAAATAAACTAAATTGAACAGAAATCTCTTCATCTTATAGTTCCTCAAGAGATAAAAAATGTAACAATCTTAAATCTGCATCGACAAAATAAAAGATCAGAAATTTTGATAAGCGAATGTTGATGAAAAACAAAAAAAGAATAACAGGAACTTTAATAACAAAGCTCTACCAGACCCTGAAGTCCTGGCAGCTCCCTAATAAGCTGAGGAATCCTCCTGGGCTTGGAAACCGTTGCTCACTTTTTCTATAACACTATCGATGCCTGCCCCCCCCCCCACACACACACATCACCAGTCTGCCTGCGAAATTAATGAGCTCCAAATAAACCGATTCTTCCTGGGTGTCTGATTGGCTTTTTGTCCGTACCACTTCATCAAGATTACAAGGCAGCGGCATTAAAATGTCTAAGGAAAGCAGTTATGTCATTTAACCAATCAGAAAACTGAGATTTAGACACATCATAGCCAGGTTCTACTTTTTACTTAGATCTAGCACCATATGAAAGGTACTTTATAAATCTTTTCCATTTCTAGTGCTCTGTGGAACCACAGCGGGGAAAATTCATTTTCATTAATAAGGAGGCCAGAAAATGAACACCGCCTGTGTTGCTTAAAGGAATCCAATACTTCTGCATAAAGAGACACTTAAAGTAAGAAGTCTTTAATGTCAGTGATTGGGTTGAAGGACGACGAGCCGTCCTGCAGCAACGGCCAACCCGTGGGGAATTGAGATTATTGAGGTTTAATAACACAGTTACCCGAACATGAGCATTGCCTCAGAGTTGACCGACCTTAATTCAAAGTCGGCACAGGTACAGAAGGAGTACGCTTACAGACAGAGCTCTGATAAAAAGCCAGACACTGAAAGGGCCCCGGGGGCTGCAGCCCCAATCTGTTAAAGATTAACACTCCCCAGTATCAGCACCTTGTCTGGCATACCAGTAATCTCCTTCCCTCCACCATATGTCTTTGTATTAGAGACTGTTAAAAGGGGTTTGCCACAAAAAGCGGATTCCCTGTACAAGCCTCCCTGCCTGCCTCCATCTTTCTTCCCCTCATAAATCCTCCTTATATGAGCATGAGAATATACAGAGCTAAAAAGAAGCGAGCGAAATGTAAGGCTTTTAACTCGTCGTTGCTTACATAAAGGAAACACTGACGTTTTTAAAAGGCCGTCCCAATTCTGAAGCCGTGCATCTTATCTGACAAGAGAGACAAAGCTCCTCCTACGGCTTTACAGACTGTCAGGTTCAATTCTCTCTGCAACTCCTCACTTTTCAGCCAATCATGAAGCAGATGTAGCATTGATCTCTATTCATGTTTGTGGTGTCAGACAATAGAACTGGGATCGACTGATCACTTCTGTGCAAACTGGTCTATCCTCAGTTGTCACTGCTGCACAGCACAGAAAACAAGGTTACAACAAATAGTTATGAGAGTCGGTTGGTTTGGTGCTCTATTAGGTAGAAACCACTGAAGACAATCTTCCACTGACTCATATAACGGTGATACCACCGTATAACCTGAAGCACTATAGCTCTTCCTAATAAGGGCCTTTACAGAAACCTAAGCTGCAGTGTGGCCATTTTATCTGTTTGATTTGCTAAAGTCCACAATGTCAAAATGCAAATGATGCTCAGCTCCAATGTTTGCTACCAAAAGGTAAAAGGTTGACTGTTTGAGAGGTATTTCATGAAAAAGCAAGAATACCGCTGTGTTCCACAGAAGAGATCAAAACCACATTTGACTGATGCATTTTCTCATCTTTCCTATTTTGAAGCGTTTAAGAAGTAAAGGAATTATAGACCAAATACTCCTGGACATTATGGTGCAAACCAGAGGCCACGGATTAGTCCGGATCCGGACCCCACCTGATTTAAAACATTTATGAATTAACGCATGTTGTCCGACGGCACTGTCTAATTTCACTTGTGCCACTTCTCCTGTTAATACGGTAAAGCCCTCTGGAGCGTCCAGAACCAGGCTGCACATGATACAAATTAGCCACTAAGCTGCTGTCAGTCTGGGTTGCTGCTGCTGCTACTTTTAGACACAGCAGGTAAACCTGTGGCAAGCCAGGCGATGGGAAAGAAGGAGAAGACGATAAGAAAAAGAGAGCAGAGAAAATGTGGACTGCAAGAATAACTGCGGTGAACTGGTGAAAGAAAAGTGAAATGGTGCTCAAAGATGACCCTGCACATTTAGAGGATGTTTGGCTTAACCTGCTGCTGTGAAGCAGGATTCTCCACCATGAACAGAATCAAAAATAAATATGGATCCAGGCTCAAAATGAGCTCCTTGATATGTGCTCTAGAATGGCTTTGTCTCCATTCAAACCCAGGTTTAAAGCCTTGCAGAGCAGCATGAAGCCCACTGCTCTAATCAAGCTATGAAAAAGGAAACAAACAGTCAGTTCAGGTGTTTTATAAAATATGTGAATCAGGAAATTGTCTATATACCAAAATCAACAATTGATGTTCGCTACTTCAAAAAAACAATTTAGATTTTAAAACTGGAAAAATTCCTTTTTTTTTCAACATGGATGCATAAACACCTCATTTTATTTCAGTGTTAAATGCTGTTTAAAGTAACAGATTATAATTAGAAATGTATCCAGACCTTTACTGGTTTCTTAATTGGTTATTGGTGGAACATGTAGAATAAGAAAGAGGTGCTTTATGTTTTTTTTCTTTACGAGAATATTTGGAGGTGGCAATAATTCTGCCATTGGTGAAATTTAATTGACGCTCAAATCCAACAAAGGATGTTTTATTTTTCCGCCTAAGCCTACTACTATAAAACAAGCATTTAATCAAAGACCAAATCCACATCTTCACCAGTGAGAGGGTTCTGTCTTTAAAGGCCTTAGGATTCAGTGTGACATTGTTGATCCTGGTTGGTCTCCTGATCTGCGATACAGAGCTGTATGCAGTCACAATCGAGGGATGACTACGTGGAACTATTAATAAATCCATCCAAGGTGCCAATGGATGTCAAGGAGAGACACCTATCTGGGTTTTTTGTTGTTTTGTTAGTATGACTGCAAACATTTCCATAAAGCTAAAATCTGTACGTCTTGCTTACAGTGTGAAGCAACAGGTGTGCTTCAAACTAAGCATGTCTCGGTGTAAAAGCAAATTTGCATTTGCTTCCACTATTTTTCTTTGCAGTCTGTTCAGCAGCTAACAGCGGCCTAGCTACTCAGAAGCATTTACTGAATAAACAAGCAGAAACAAAACAAAAATACAAAAATAAATAACTTCATACAGTGTTGAAAACCAGTGGATAATTCATCTGGTGTTAATCATCTTTATTTTTATTTATTACATTTTTACATCAAAACCACTAAAAGCAACAAAAGCTAGAGCCCTACTGTAACCGTAAAAATCAACGTGTCATTTTCACATCAAGCACTAGCTCGTCTAATTCACATAAAAAGGTAATACTCCAAGACTCTGCTTTTCTACCCCTTGCATCTGATTTTTCTTTCTTGCTGTGATCAAAATGTGTTTTTTTTTGTCCTCAAATGACTCCAAACATGCTAAAACAAGCCAGAAATATTGCGGTGTTACTGAAGTAAAACAACCAAAACTAATACAAGTTCATGTGTACGGAAGAGGATTAGGGCCACTGAAAAAATAAGTTAACTGATTTTTACATTTT
>NW_015150814.1:45986-56644 GCF_000732505.1 Cyprinodon variegatus
ATCATTAGGAGCAGCCTTTACCTTCCTGCTGGAGATTCTAATTCCTTGTAACAGAGAGAGCCCCCCCCCCCCCTGCCCTTATCTGACTTTTTTCATGCAGAAATATTTGGGGAAAAAATGCCAGGGGATTGGGGTTGAAGGCAGAGCATGTCTGTGCTCTAACTTCTTGGAGGAACACGCTGCAGTCTGACACAACTATAAAAGTAGAGTGATGGGAGTGATATTGGCAGCAGGCTGAACATGCAAGCAGGTAAGAGACAGAAAGTAAAACTAAGCTGTTGAACCCAGCCCAAGGGCTCCTCAGAGAGAGAGAGAACACGGCTAAAAATAACCAGACTTCAGACGGGACGGGAACAGAAGCACTGAGTGTTCCCAAAACACATGCACATCCTGATGCAGGAGAATCGTAGTTCAAACCCAGAGCATCGTCAAAGGAGGAACTAAAGTTCTCCATGAAGAACGGTGACGTAGAGGGGTCCCCTGGGAACCAGACAGGCTGAACAGGTCAACAAGCTAAGGTTCATCACAGGTAGGAAAGAGGTAAATACAACGCCTCTTTAAAGACTGCAAGGATTTCACTTTAAGAGCAACATAATTTTAAAAAACAACCACAATGCTCAATAATTTCTGGACCGTTATCATCTTTGGCTTATTACACTTAATACAATAGGCTCCTTAATTAGACACCTAAAAAATAAACTGTTATTAACAGTAATTAACTGTAAGGGCAATGCATACATTCAAACCAATAAATCTGTATTTTCTAAACAAATTAAGTCAAATTGAGGCCGGAAAAAAAAAAAAAAAAAAAAAATACCAGTTAGTTAAACAAATCTCCTGAATGGTTTAAACTTTAACATGCAAGCATAGGTACCCGAGAACAAAAGTTACTCTTTTACATTTTGAGAGATTGGTAATCTGCTGATATGATCAATGTGAAACCGATCTTTACCATCCATCTGTTCTAGCTCTTTAAAGATCTGAAACGCTCCCACTATCAATGCCTTAAACTTTCATTTAGATTTGAGCCGTTATTTCTGAAGTGTTTGGTTTTTTCGTGGGAAATAAGTGTTTTTCCAGTAAAATAAGATTGAAATATCTTGTGTCTTGTGATCTTATATCAACTTAGTATCAGTGTCAAACCTGCATCGGTTAAAATTAGAATCGAAATGTCAGGCTTTTTAAAGATCTGGAATCAGTGACCAGCCAAAAATCTTAAATCGGTGCACCTCCAGTTTTCAAAATCATAGTATGAAGCCTCATAGTATCATCATAGCATAAACATGAATGAATACAGCAAAAAACAAAAGCATAAATAACCCCAACATTTTCCAAGTTTAAGACCTAAATTGAAAAAGCAGGAACTAAAACTTAGCTTTTTAAATCTAACGCTACAGAAACCATCTATAAATATCAAAAATGCTAATTTGATTTATTGCAACACCAGTTTCCAGAGGTTACTCCAGAATAGCAACAAACTGCTAAAAGCTCTTAAAGAGCTTAAAAATAGCGGCATGAGATGCTGATGACGGCATAGAGTTAAATTTGAAGAAAAATGCGAGTGATTTTACACCATTCAGGGTCTTTGTTGCCTAATATCCTGCTACAGCCATTAGCCTCTTGGAGTGAGCGTGCTAATGTAAAGTAGGGTCATTAAAGCTTTTTATCCTCCGCAGATTGGAGGCCGTTGCTCCGCTTTTCACAGAAAGAAATCAAAATAGCAGCTGGTTGGACACGACATAAAAGCAATACCCCTAAAGAACGTCACAACAGTCAATAGAAGGGAGGGGGAAAAAACTCCAGTAACAGCAGGGAGACGTGTTTCCAGTGGATTTAATGTGCATCTTTGGAGACCAAACTGCAGCAGCATTGCTAAATGACTGCATGCGCTCAGATGCAGGATAATAACCAACCAGTTGCTCAGTGATATTGACTAATATGGTGCATCAGGAAGCCAGAATCCCACTGCGTAAACACCAGGTTACAGGACCCACGGCTTTAGGACCCCCCTCCCCTGAGGGTTCATTTTAGTAAAGAAAATAAACAGAAAATGGATTTCCTCAAAGTTTAATCAACCACAGGGCGGCTGATAAACGTAAGAACCGGTTTTAGGAATTTCCAGCATCCGCCTCGGCAAAGTGGCGGCATGTAGAACCAGCCAATTAAAAGCTAATTACAGCAGTTTTAGCCAACATGACTAATTCTTCACTGGAACTAGAACCAGACACGGAAACGCACCAAGGCTACGTCTTTGTTCAATTAAATAACCCCAGTGATGGTGCGGCCTCTCACTGCGGCCACCTGCGGTGGTTTTTGTTCGCTCAATCACAACCTGAGCATGTTGTGAGGTATAATTACATGTTCCCAGGCCGTTTGCAACTTATTCAATATAAGCTGAAAGAGACTGAAGCACTCCCACGAGATAAACTATTGCAATTTCAGCCCCCCTTACACCGTCTACTGCAGGGTCTCACACTTAACACTCCGCATCACGTGCGCTCCCTTGGGCTCGACTTGAAACACACGCTTCCAGACAGGGGGTGAGCCATTTCTCCTTCCTCGCCGTCCAAACCGAGGCCTATCTCTCCTCTGCAGAGTCAGGGAGGGGCTTTCCCTGCTCTGTTTAGATGGCATTAGCCTCACCTACAATTACTTAAGACGCAGGCGTCTCTGCTGTTCTGCTAACCGGTTCCACCCAGCAGCGGGTCTCTCAGGGCTGAAATCGAAGCTAAATTAAGTGGCAGGAAATGAGCTGGCCAGCTTTTTTTTTTTTTCCTCGACTAACCCGTCATGTTCTAAACTGACCAAGAGTTCCTTCACTTCATTAAAAACTTTCTATAGTGGCACTCTGTGGGTGATAATGAACCTGAGCATGTGTGTACACTGTGTAATGGGAAATGGGAAGAGTAAAGAATAGATTGGGGGTAAGTGACAGTGCTGCAGACTATCGGACGGGGGATGAATTCAAACATTAAGCCTTTAAAATCAAGCTTTTCCATATATTATGTTAAGAAAATGAACTGATGAATGCGTGGGTTATATGAATGTCAGGTGCTCGGAAATAAATGAAAGATTTGAACATATTTATGGAAGTAGAGCCGAAGCCTGAGGCCAGATATTATGTTTCTTCCTCTTTCCTGCAACAAGCCATCCAAGCTCTGCCCATCAACAAAATGCATACACCATCACATCGGCCTATGTGCAATTCAGCCTTTTAATGTCCCATCAATATAAGGGGACAATAGAAAGCAGAGACTCGAAAGCAAAAGTGAAAAATGCATGCAGCCTAGCCCAGCTGGGTAGCCTCGGCCCTAATTATGCTTTACCGCTTTCTGACCGAGGCATTTCCTACGCTTCCCAGGCTGGTTCAAAGGATTTTTCTTCTCCTTCTTTCTCTTTCCGTCTCCTTCTCATTTACTGACAGCAAAAAAAAACAAAAAAACAATTGCTTACAGCCAGGAAAAGTGCTTTAAGAGTGCCACCGGCTCTTTTTTTTTTTTTTTTTCCCATTTCAGACCTCAAACTTCCTGCATCAGACAATGAACTGTCATATGTTCACACGGTTGTTCACATGCATTCTGGATGCATCGACCGTATCCGGAAGCGAGGACTTTAAAGCACGGTGAAACTGAAACCACATAAACTTGAGCGATGCAACTTTGTGCACCAGCAGTAACCCACAGACGCTGCGAAGCAGACAAAGCTGGCACTAAACGCGCAGCAAAACCAGCTTTGCATCTGTTTTTAATAGAAGGAGACGTCAGACTGAAGATTGGGTGAAAACTGGACCGATTAACATCCTGTCATGTATTTACTGACAACATGAGCTTCAGACCAGGGTGATTAAATGATAAAATCGATTTAAATTCTTAAATTTTCCCCACTGACCCCACTAGCTGCTAACTTTTAGGCTGTAATATTTTCATTGTTTCTTGTGAATCATCGTTTAACTCGTCGCCGTCGCTTCATTCAGGACCGGATTGCGGTGGCTGCAGTCTCAGCAGAGACTCCCAGACTTCCCTAACCCCAGACAGCTCCTCCAGCTCTGATGCCTGAGGCGTTCCCAGTGCAGCCGGGAGGCATGGTCCCTCCAGCGTGTCCTGGGTCGTCCCCTGGGCCTCCTCTTGGTGGGACGGTCCTGCAAAGCCTTCTGTCCTGGTGTCCAGGGGACGTCTGAAAAAGATGTCCGAGCCACCTCAGCTGACTCCTCTCGATGTGGAGGAGAAGCATCAACCGCCTCCATTCCTCCCTTACTCCACACACAGCTGCCGTACTTGTCCACAGCCTCGTCACGTCCCAGCTGGACTATTGTAAATCTCTCCTCTTTGGTCTTCCTTAAAAATCACTTCATAAACTATAACTGTTCCAGAACTCAGCTGGCGGCAATATAAGAAGAACTCTCTCTATCCACCACGTCACCCCGGACCTCCGACTGCTCCCTGGCTCCTTGTAGATCAATAAAAATTATCCAGAGCAAGACTGTTGCAAAGAAGATCAGATAAACAAAATAAGCATGGAAGTTTCTGCAGTGAGGCTCATTTGTAGCTGAAACAACAGGAAGTAACGTCTTCCAGTAGAAAGGTAACCCACAAAGAAGGAATTAGTCTTCATTTCTACCAACCAGCATCCCGGCTACATTATATGAGCAGCAGGAGTTAAGTTACTATGCTAAAGATCAACTTGTTCCTACTTCACTTCCTTACAAACTACCAGGAGGCGACTGATTGACCCTTTTTGACAGTTCACACTTTCCCTAAAAGAAGCAGCATCATTATGTAGCTCCATAACATGTTTGTGCTAAAAGAGCCTTGCTTTGTTAAGACTACTTCAAGTTTTTCCATGCTCGGAGGGTCTACTATAAATAACCCAAGCTCAGCTCCTCTTCCTCTCCTTCAGACCTTTGCAGTAATAAGAAAAAGATAAGCGATGGGTCAGACGGGTTTCTGCTGCTGCTGCATTATCAGGGAGCTGGAACACTTACCCACCATTTATCACTTCATTCACACCTTCATTTATACAGCTTTAATGGGGCTCACATGACTATCAAGTACCTCTGGTGTGACTTCAGGGTGTTAATTGTTCAAGAGTTTGAGAGCTGGAGAAAGTTCAGCCCAGTCAATAAATACCATTTTCCATTCGGCTTGGATCATTAAATCTTCCATTAGCTGAACCGCTCCAAAAGGAGCCGTGTGGGTCAAAGACATGCTAAACAAACACCCAATTGCTGAGTGTTACAAAGACTGCACAGAAACAGCAGCAAATAACTATATTCCGACACACTGGTTCTGCATCCCTCCGTATTGATTTTTATGACAACAATCACCATAAATAGAAAAACCTCTCCACTATGATGGGAAAGATCTGGCCAGTTTGCTGCTCCACTCACATGCCGGAGATAATTGAAGTGGACGGTCCAAATCATAAAGCTAAATGACTTTAAAGCGACACTTAATTCCACCAGTGGAGCGTGAAGGTCACGACCGCTCCAGCTAGCAGCCTCCAGGACTCTCTGGCGGCAGCGTTCAGAGGCTCCTGTCGGGGTTATCCGGTTATTAGGTCTAGGTATGCCGTTGAGATCCCTCACAGCCTGGCGTTCGACAGCCACAGCTGCTGGGGGGGAATCGGTGCCAAGAGCAGAGCTGTAGAAAATGAAGCCTGAACGACCAGAATGTTTTTTAGCAGCAGTCGTCCTGAACTTTTGTCACACATTTTGTCACATTACAGACGCAAATTACCTCATCTACGTTTATTGTTTTTTTTTAACGAGTGCAGCTTCCCTTTATCTTCAGCTTCCCGAGGTAACGCAGCTCTATTGTGATGCGTTTCCACATTAGGAGGCAGAGCTGTTCTCCTGATGTGCTGTTAGCACAGTCAGGTTGGTTGAGGAGCATCTGTGATCATTACCTTGACCTGCCGCAGATTAAGGTCTGGACTTTGACTGGGTCGCTCCCATTGATGCTAATGATTTGATCTACTCAGCTGTAGGTCAAGTAGGTGGGGGAGGCGGGGTTTCACGCTTGGTTAAAAAAAAAAAATAATAATTACCTGTGTTACAGCAACTTTAAATTTGGAGTATTAGGGCCAAGTTAGAGATTTTTTTTTTCTATTTCGAGAATAACATTGTCACATTACGAGAATAAAGTCGCAACGAGAATGAAGTCATAAAAATTATGACAATAAAATTGCAATGAAAATAGTCATAAAATTACGAGAACAAAGTCATAACATTACGAGAATAAAGTTGCAATGAGAATAAAGTCATAACATTGAGTTGCAACGAGAATAGTCGTAACATTACGAGAATTGAGTTGCAACGAGAATAGTCGTAACATTACGAGAATTGAGTTGCAACGAGAATAGTCGTAACATTACGAGAATTGAGTTGCAACAAGAATAGTCGTAACATTACGAGAATTGAGTTGCAACGAGAATAGTCGTAACATTACGAGAATAAAGTCGTAACATTACGGGAATAAAGTCGCGATGAGAAAAATGTCGTAACATTACGAGAATTAAGGTACAACGAGAATAGTTGTAAAATTACAAGAATAAAGTCGTCACATTACAAGAATAGTCGTGATGAGAAAAAAGTCATAACATTACGATAACAAAGTCGTAACATTATGAGAACAAAGTCATAACATTGCGAGAATAAAGTCATAAGATTGCTAGAATAAAGTTGCAACAAGAATAGTCATAAAATTACAAGAATAAAGTCGTAACATTACGAGAATAAAATTGTATTTTATGACTCTAACGAGAAGCACTGTTTTCCCTGAGGAATGTCGAGCGTCATGTGAAGCTATACTTTCGCATCAGTTTGACAAATAAAGAAAATCTTTTAGCACCAGCCTCAAATTGGGCAGAAGGTCAAAGTGGACTCCAGTTGCTGTTTGGTGGTGATGGTCGGAGCTCAAACCTTTCTTTCTAAAATAGGTTGTAGTATGGTGACTTTATTCTCTTAATTTTACGACTTTATTCTCGAAATAAAAAGAAAAGAAATCCTGGCCCTAATACTCCATCGTAGAATTCCCTTTGGGATTGGGATTAATAAAGTATTTTTGAACTGAATTGAAGTTGGTGTTTAGCTTTTAGGCTAAGATTTTAAATTTCAGGGGGATAATTAAAAAAAAATACAATAATTAGGGACTCCCTCCTCCATATAAACCAATTCGTTCCACCAACCAATCAAATCCGACCAGTCTGAAACCATTGGTGTTTTGGACTAATAATTTTCTTGTTTTGTGTTTTTTTTTTTGCAGCCATGTTTTGGTTGTTCTGGAGATGTGACATACTATCTAAACCTGGGATGTCTAATTCATTTTTACCCCAGGCTACTTCGACATAATAGTGTTTATAAAATGGATGGTTGCAGCTGTTTAAGATAATCTTTTTCATTTCACCTTTCATTAACAAACAGCACACTGTTCCAGTATTATACCTCAACTTCATAATATATTCCTTCTTTGGCCCATGATGGGCCAGATTAAGCCCACAGGACTCAAGGTCAACATATAAACCATATGCTGTTAGAGCTGTTTGAACCTTGGGGTATTGTTTTCACAACTTTCTATTTCTAGAAGGTTTCCCTGACTAGACTTATTGTTTGGTCTTCTTGGTGCTGTTTGTTCATGAATGCTCTGTAAAAGCTCCAAAAGAGCCGAGCGTACTGTACGTATACAGAGAGCCGACCTGACTGCCCACACAGTCCACACACTTTAGAGATTTCAATTGGGCGTACTGCTTTCCTTCATTTTTCAAAACAAATTCCTCCATTTCCCATCTGTCAAAGCACCATCTGATGAGAAGGAAAAGCCAAACTGCATTGTAGTTTGGGGAAACAACGAAAAACTAAACAGTTTGATGTGGAAAACTTTCCCATCGAGGCACCAGAGTTTTTAAAGTTGAGCTTTGTGTGAACAAAGTCCGCTTTGAGAAATCTGTCTCAACATGAAATCCAATACGCACACAGATGCACTCTGTTTACTTATAAAATAGCAGCAGAGGCCGTCAGGAATACCAGATTAAAGATTACAAACCTATGGAAAATTTGTTTTTTTCTTATTTACAATCATGTACAACCTAAACAGAATTAGAGTTATCAGACATATAGATACTCCAAAAAAAATCTACATAGCTGTATCCAGATACAATACCTAACTGGCATGGTATTGATATTAAACACAGTATCATGACAATCTTAAACAAAATGCATATCACTTTTTGTTTTAATATGACCTAAAGCTAAAAAAAAATAGATATAAGTACTTGTATGAGGCACTGTCTAAACATAAGCAAGCAGAATAGATCTACAGCTGAGAAAAAAAATGTAGAGAAAGCAAAAAACACCACAACAACACAATCCAATCCAAGTTTTCCCAGCCTCAGATCTGTCACCGCTGTGTGTCTCTCTCTAGCAACCCATGGAAGGCTAATCAAATGTAAAGCTGGGAGCCTGATAGCTGGTTGGATGGTTGAGCTGCCAAGTTCCTCCGTTTGTTGAAAGACCCCGATGCCGCGACTGCGCCTGAATCCAAGCGAGCAACTGCAGTTCAGCCGTGGCTTCAAACGGCATCTTTAATGCATCTTTTCTGACATCTTACTGTTGGCAGACTGCGTCAGAACATGGCAGCTTCTTAACCGCCTCACCCACACATACAGACAGCGACTCTCTAATAAGAGTCCGGGTATCTCAGTAGTTCCAAACCGGCTTCCTCCGACAAACCAGTGATTAAAAGGTCAGATCAACAGTAACTGGATAGCTTAGTCATACTGTGATTTTTTTGCCACATTACCCTTAAAATCAGACTGCACAATATAATGCAATGATCATTACAGTCCAATAGTCACAAATAAATGGTGGGTTTGTAATAAATATTGGTCAATTATATAAATACCATGCAGTTTTCATTCATTTATGACATAAATAGCATACATTCCTGTGGTCAAGATGTGGTCTTGTTTTTATAATACAAGAGAAGGAAAAAAAGCATCTGTACAGCATCAATACTCTAAGCTAGATGAAAAAGAAACAAAAGTATTGCTTGGATATAAATAATATTTTACATGTGAAAAACTTCCCACTCTCTTAGGTCTACATTTACAAGCTCAAAGGAAAAAAACAAATTGACAATGTTTATCCATTTGTTTGGTAGACTATATTATTTTTATGCGCCATCTGGTGAAATGTTGGTAAGATATTTGGTCAGCTGGATGGATTTTCTCTCCCCCTTATGAATTACCTCCAGTATAAAGTTAATGATGAACAATATTGTTGAAAACAGTGGGAACCTTAGAAAGATGGAAAAGTGAAAGAAATTAATACCATCACAACACTAATGATATTGCAATAAAGTGTTTTCCACTGCTACACAGTAGCAGATGTTCCCCCTGTATCAGTCTTCTGATTGCCTGCCTTTAAAGAGAGTTTTCTATTTATTTCTAAGATTTAAAAAGAAAAGTCTATCAAAGGGGTTCCAGCCAGGTCTGAACATTGTGAACTGACTTCCTAGACTTCCAATGAAATGCTCTCATATCTGTTAGAGCTGTAATAAGATCATTCACAGTGGGATTAGTTATCAAATCCTGCCTCCAGGTCTCTACTATCGACTCCATGTCAAGCTGAGCGCTAAACAAACCTATGGCCTGCCTTCTGTCCGATCTCATCCACAGCATCAAGCGAGCAAAGAAGATGACAATCTGGCAGAACGGCGCTCGAGAGGCAAAAATCATGACACGGACAAATAAAAAAGGGCAAACAGGCCGTTCCCCTCCCTAAGGCATAGAGGTTGTTGCTCTGTTGGAGAAATCGATAGGCTACAATGAATAAACTTGAGATGGTGCATTGGTTGAGAAGAGTCCGGCCGGGTTCACAAAGCGGCCGGGACAAAGCTTCGCTTTTTTTGTCGAACGTCAGCAGCTGAGTCTTGTGAGTGAGGAGGCGTTGACGGATGGGAGGCTGCCGAGCCGATGCATTGATCTAACTCGCATCCCGTGCCGACCGAGGCAGTTCCCAGAAACAGAACTTCAGCACATTTGGTCCCTTTAATGTCTTAGAAAAGCCGTGCAGATATCCCCAGCTTGGGACTCTTATTTTATCTTTATCCTGCCTCTTTCTTATGAAACCATTAGCATTAATAATCACTGTAACTAAAGGGCTATCCCAAATCAATTGATTCACTAGGATTTGGTGTGATAAAAGGGTTTTCAATGGCTAAAAAGGTTTGCTAACAAACAGGGAAACTACTGCTGTCACATTGGGCAATGAGATGTTTCTAACATAACCCTGGACCCTGTTGGGTCAAAGGCTCTGTGGAAACCAGGCAAGAACACGCCGTCCTTCCTGAGCTGTACATCTGATGAAAGACCGGCCTTTTTGTTGATTCTTTCACTCGCTCCGTTATCTCCAACTGCAACTTGCCTTGAAGTCTGTACAACAGGAACCTGCAGCAAAGGGTTTTGGCCTGAGACAGAACCATAACAGAGCTTATTTTTAAAGGAGGGGCCGCTTATTTTTCCAGCTTTTCAGGCTTTGAGTGAGAAGTTGCTCCTGCTGCTTTAATCTTCAACGGTGAACGTAAGATAAGAAACAAATCTTTGACTTTTTGTGAAATTAAAGTAGGGCTGGGCGATATAGAAAAAAAGCTTATCGATAAAAA
>NW_015150814.1:57536-61324 GCF_000732505.1 Cyprinodon variegatus
CGGGCCAAATATGATTAATCATAACATTTTTCATAGGCCTCACTTAGGCTTTAAACTGAGGTTTTAAATAATCTCATCTAATAACCATATTTCTGTTAGGAAATATCTATTACCAGCATTTAGAGCAACCCTGCAGAATCTGATGGATCACCTGTGAAGGGAGCTAAAGATTAGGTTGATGGGAGGGAGACTATTTAACATCAAAGACATGAAGATCGTCAACAAAGATTAACGTTGGAATATTTTAGCACAGTGAGGACACTAGTATATGTATAAATATACTTTTCTTTCCCCCATTCTTTCCCCTCTATCTCATCTGTGCTTCCATCACTCTGTGACATTTAACACTTTGGGTAATGTCCTTTCTCTGATGTGACCATCTGCTGCCACCAGACACTCTCCAACCGGCTAAATATGACATTAGCATAAAATACATGCTACATAACACCTGGAATACATTATTCAACCATTGTCACACTCCAAGCAGTCCTTTACAATAGGAACATGCAGCTTTTAATGCATATAGCGATGGCTTCTGGCTCTACTTTAACTGCAAAGACAAATCAACCGATGGGTGATTGGTACAGGAGTACATAACCATCTAAAGAAATTAAAATAGGAACAAAGACAACTTGAGGTGACTTAAACATTTATTGAAAATGCTTTTAGCTTGTGATATTTAGTTTTTCTTACAATCATGAGCCAGAATAAATCTGAACTAGTAATTTAATAAACTAACAAAGTTTGATCAATACATTTCCACTTTCTTTCTGCGGATAAAGTTTAGACCCAGATCTTCTTTTAAAACTTGTATTTAAATTTATTCCATGTTTTATGTAGACTATTGGAAAGATGAAGGTTTTTCAACAACTTAAACATCAGAATTCAACCTGGCAGCCATATTTGATAAAAACAGGAATATTCTGATTACATTACCACCTGAAGCATCTCATCTGATTTATTTATCTGAAGGGAGTAAATAGTAAAAATGTTGAAACAGCATTTAGTGTCAAAAACATCCAGACATTTACATTGTTTTAGCTTGAAATACTAGTATTTAAATGTGTTCCAGCTTGTGAAGGGAACAAAGTGAATATATCAGGTCACAGTTTCAACTTCATTAGGATATTATGTTTCTTAAAAAAGGCCTAAACCTTTTTACAGCAGTTAGGATAAAGGCGGAAATAGTTAAATACTTAAATAGATAAAAAAGCAACTAGCTTAATTTCATGCAAACTTATTTTTTTAGATAGTTACTATTAAAACCGCTAAAGCTGATATCAAGCAGAGCCAGTACTATACAGTTGGGTTTTAATGCTTCTTCGCCACCCATATAAAATAAACTCGCATCAAAATTGTAAAACAAAAAACGCTGTTGAAAGAAATCCATCTTTAAACGCTTTACATTTCAAACCTAAAGACAGAAAGAACATCTGAGTACCTGTTTACATAGACTGTACTCTCTTTTATCAACAAATAATGAACATAAGTATTTCTCATTTTTAGTAGAGAGTGAACTGATCTTGTATGGGTGTAGATATTGTCTCCTAGGTGACAGCTGGGTTCAGACTCATTTCTGCTCAACTCAAAGCAAAGCCAGCTGCTCTGGGGAACCGTTTATTGAAGGTGGATCTCATCATCAGTTTAGTGGGACTGAGCCTTCATTGGTCCAGACAGAATACAGATTCTTGCTACATTAAACCTCCTGATTAAAGAGCGGTCAGCAGTAGCAGAGTAACCCGCAGATTCCACATACTTCACCAAAGCTCCGCCCCGCTCACATACGTCTTGTGGAGTACTTTTCTGTTATGTTAATCAATGAGAGCTGTTCCACAGTCAAAATATGGAGCCGAACTGTTTTTTTTTTTTTTTTATCTGGCCAGGTCAAGATCCGCTATTGCAATCGCACCAAACAGGAAAAGAATAGCGAGAAGATCCGGTTTGTCAGATTAAAATATAGCAACGACAGATCGGTAACTACAAATTATAGCATAATACCTATATATTTCAAAAAAATAACACCTTTTATTTAAAAGATTGGATGCAAACTGTTGGTACTTTAACAGACCAGGAAGAAGACTTCTCATCTGAATCAAAATATTTATTTTATACCGAGGGGCTTAAAGGTTTAATCAAATCCAGTTAAAATAAATTTCTTCTTGCAGGAATGGATGAAGAGATGCTGAGTTTGGAAGTAGGAACAAACAGTTAATAAAAAAAGCTATTTTGTATGATCCCATTCTCCGTTACAAAAATCCACAACTAAGAAAATATTTGGGCAGAAACTGAACATATTTTTTTAATATGTCATATTAAATTAAGCGTATGCTCTCCTCAGAGCGGAGCAAGATGGGAGGAACAGCGGAGGCTGTAGGTTTCGCTTTGCGCAGGAGGTCTGGAGCGCAGCGAGGCGGAGGGGAGACGGAGGATGTGGGATTTCGGGGTAAGAGCTCCGTTTTCAGAATCAGAACCAAACACGTTAATTGCGTCACATCGAGGACAGACAATGTTAGGTTTCAGCCTCTCTTCAGTGAATCCATTAGACTAGTCTCTGGTTATTGAACGGTAACTTCGGCTGCAAATACAGGATGGCCCATGATGGGTGAAGAAAAGTTTTGGTCAGAAAGTTTAACCAATTGCTTTCTTCCATATTTTTGTTGTAAAAAATTTTAAATTAAACAACCAATCAGTTTTGGAGGCACTTCAGCAGTCCAACTTCTGATTGGTCAAAAAGAGTTTCACCCACTTCAACAGTGCACCAGTTTAAATGATTACAATGCATCTGACGTCTGATAGATAATTGATGAAAATGCATGGTTTTTGAGGGGTCAAAAGCTTCAGAGGGTTTTTCTTTTAGCATCGAATGTCCTTTATAAACCTTCTATACCTCCATCACCACCAATCTGTTCAGTATACAGCCTCCAAACGACCTATTAATCTTCTTCCCTCTAAGGCGCATTTAGGGGAAGGCATCTGCTCAGCCAGAAGCGTAAGAAACACCAAAGGAAGCCGCGTGTCAGCGTGGATTTAACACCTGTGACAGAATCCCCGCCCATGTCGACAAGGAACTACCTGCGGTGGACAACAAAGCAGGGAAGAAACCTGCGCAGGCGCAACACCCATGTTGGTTGTCAAAACAAACATCTTAGAGAACCAGACGGCCGGGGTTGGAGGTAACTGAGAAGATCTGAATTACATCTGGATTCTTCATCATTTCTGTCTAAACTAGTAGAACGGGGCTCCGTTCCGGATAAAGAGAGCAAGATTCACACGCCACCTGGCCAATCAGCTGACTGAAAGAAGGCTCACACACTTTCCTCCACAACAAAGATGAAAAAAGGCTCAGTTTGCAAATATTAACAGTGATAAAAAGCACATAATAATGAAAGGAAAAGTGAAGCACCAAACATTCATCTGCAGGCTGACTTCCTGAATAGATTAATTCCCCAGATATCATCTGCGTCTGGTGTTTAGCTCTGCAACAGTCACCAAGATAAAAAGTTATCATATTCAATGTGCAATAAGCGCTGCAAGTGACCAGGAGGAGAATCTTTTACCATGGAAGGATATTAGTTCCTCCCCACTGAAGGATTATAAGTGCAGCAGACTGCTTTAGCAGGGACAGACCTGTTAAGAGCGGAGTTTCTCCCCACTGTCACCACATGCATGCTGTGTGGCATCCAACTAAAGAGCAAATTATAAACAAACTTACCAACAAATAGGGCACCGATACCATTTTGAAAGCCAAAAGTTTATTCAACTATTGTCACCCATTCCAGGTAGGCAAT
>NW_015150814.1:62781-65054 GCF_000732505.1 Cyprinodon variegatus
CTGCCCATGATCAGTGTATAATTGATAATTTCAAGATTTCTGGGTCAGCACATTGAAGCTATGGATCAGTGTAGATGATCTGCTGCCCTCCAATCAGCTCAGTGATCAGCCAGCAGGGCGTGAATCACGGCACCACCAGGGGCGGCACTAGATGGGGGGCCAGGGCTGACCATGGCCACCCTTAGCCAATCATTGGCCACCCCTACCAGTTTTTTCCCTTGAATTCAGATGGTGTCAGGAGTAATTCTCTCAAGGGGAATATTAAAAACATTTAATTTTTTGTGGTTAATTATAAACATCAATATACTAACATCAAAGATAAGTACAGAATTCCTGCTCTTTTCAGAAGATTTTGTGTTATATGGGGTAAAGACAAAATTAGATAACTATTTTAATAAAAACTTATCAAATAATCAGTTTATGTAGACATTCATGCTTGTAAATATAAATTTTATGCAGAATGTTTATTGATTGACGTAGGTAAGTAATGACATTGGAAAAGATTTACACCCCAGAACTCAAAACTATCCACTATACCTTTTATCTAGGGTGTCTATATTGTACAGATGTTTAAATATATACGGCTATTTTTTAGCAAAGGATGTAGGGAAGTATAGTTTGTCTTTATTTAGAAAAAATATGGATGTTTTGCTTGTTAATTTTCCTGTTGGAAAAGAGTAGATTGACCCTGAGGTTTTGGTGCCCATCTACTTTAGGCCCCCCTCAGTGCACATAGGGTATTGGCCACCCTTCTAAACATTTTCTGTTTACGCCTCTGGGCACCAATTTGAATGGAGACTGGCGGATAGAAACGCATCCAATGAGGATCATATATATCTATATTTATACTCACAGTCCAGGTGCTTCTTCTTAGGGCCGCTCACTTCGTGTGTGGTGGCTTTGCACACCGCCTTGCTGATAGCAGAGCCGGTCATGCTGTGCTGCGCCGCCGCGATCCGATCCGTGATAGACTGGCCAGACATCGCTGATGTTTGCTTTTCCTTCAGCTCAAACAAAACAACCCCAAGAAAATAATAAAAAATAAAACAAAAAACAATGCAGCTTTGAGATCTAGACGAGCTCCGGATCAGGAAGAAAAACAATCTGCCTGCACGATCAGCGGTCTATCTTTGCAGAAAAGATAATCTGGATTAAGAATAATAATAAAAAGTTTGTTCCTTTTAATTATTAAGTGAATCAGAAGCTGTTTTTGGGGCTAGTGTGTGTTAGCTAATGTTTCCGTTGCAATACTCGAACCAGGAAAGAGTCCCACAGTGGAATCTGGAAACACTTGAAATCACTTTCTGGCCACAAATAAACATAGCGAACACTCTGTAACCTGGATTATTGGGCTCAAGTCAACAAAAAGAGATAAATCTGCGTCCGGATTTGGCAGAAAATGTATATTAATCCGTGTGAATGAAAAAATAAATGGAAAATTCCGAGCTTTTGGGGGAAAAGAAAAAAGGAGTTGTTCCTCCACGTCAACTTGTGAGCTGGGCTGTTAAAGCTATCACTGTTCGCCGGGGAAAGAGTCTGTTAGCAGCCCGCTCCGAGGGGAAAAGGAAGGAGGAACCGAGGAGAGCATGGTTTAAAGTTTGGAAGAGGTTACTGCAGAGATGACAGTCCGGACAAGCGCAGTTTCTCCCCCTCCTCCTTAAGGTGCGAGAAGCTAGCCGAGGAGCTAAAGAGATTAGCCGGACAGACAGCGAGCCCAGCCGGTAAGTTGGAATAAATATGTCAGCTCTTCGGAGTCGGTCCTTTCCCTTTAAGCGTCCGCTGCTTCGGTTGTTGTGGTCTCCAGAAGCTAAAAGCACCGCGCCAGGTGTTTTCTTCCCTTCAACGGTCCGGTGACGCTTGTCTGGGAAGTCTCCTCGGAGGTTTCTCCGCACGGACTGACTGCTGCTCTGCCCGGACAAAATGGCAGCGTGAAAAATCAGCTGATCTCACAACTGGGCTGCGTTCAGGGCTAAGCAGAAAGCTCGGAATTTAGCATTTCGGACGTTAAGTTACAAATTTATGCTGGTGACGGTTCTCAGTCATCTATACGGAAGAGGATTAGGGCCACTGAAACAATAAAAAAAATGTTGACTGATTTTTCAATTTCGTTTCAGTTTAATATGGGAAATAAGTCAGAATACTGACTTTTTTTTTCTGTTTGAGTGCTCCCACATCTCTTCCTTCATGGTGCCCATCTACATTAAGATCCACAATTCCGAGATTAAAGTCAAAATTCTGAGATTAAAGTCAGAATTCCAAGAAAAAAAGTCAAA
>NW_015150814.1:65846-67825 GCF_000732505.1 Cyprinodon variegatus
ATTTCCAAGCCTGTACTTTGTTATTTTTACTTGAGTAAAGAAGTTTAATCAGTACTTCCACTTTTACCAGAGTATTTTTTAACAAAAGTATCGGTACTTTTACTCAAGTACGGAAAGTGAGTACTTTTGCCATCTCTGCATCCAGGTCATATTCATTCAAAAAAAAAAAAAAAGTAAAAAAAACTATCCAATGGACTTGCTTTCGGAGTTTGAAAACGTTTCGCTTCCCATCCAGGAATCTTTTTCAATTCAAAATGTCATGAATAGTTTTGAGTTTGAGGTTTTATGCAGTAGCCCATCACCCTTTGGAATGGGGGTCGTTTGGCTTCCTTTGTTAGACTGCACTAACCCATACCATCTTTCAGACACTTAGATGGCTATGGGGTATTGCAGTCTAACAAAAGAAGATAAACGACCCCCATTCCAAATGGTTATACCCTTTCATCTGTTCCAATTTGCATGTTTTCTAAACCAAAACAAGCCTTTGCTGGGCTACTGTATAAAACCTCGAACTCAACGCTATTCATGACATTTTGAATTGAAAACCTTCCTGGATGGGAAGCGAAACGTCTTCACACTCGGAAACCAAGTCCAGGGGATTGTTTTTAAGTTTTTTCGGGTGTTACAAATTTAATTGACGAAGCAGACAGAAGACGTTTTATCATTGTCTCCTTTTCATCTCTTCTTCCTTTCATCTTTTCTCCTTTTTCCTTTTCCCTGTTCTTCTTACATTGCAGTTTCTATATAGTCTTTAATGCTCCCTGCATAATCACAAAAAAGCTATTTATATGCATAAATCAAGCTGAACACTATGGCGATAGCCATACTGCTCCACTTGTGAAACCTTAATCTGTTCAGTGGTGTCAAAAGTACACACATTTGTTACTGAAGTACAAGTATAGATACTGCAGTTTTAAAAAAACACTGGTAAAAGTTGAAGTATCAATCATATATCATGTTTTTCTTTCATCTTTTCTGCTGTAAACACCAGAATTTCCCCATTGTGGGACAGTAAAAATTTTTCTTTTCTATTGTATTCTATTTTATTCTATTGTGTGATTCACTTTTCCATTCTAAATAAACATCTTTTTAACAGTAAAAAGTGTGTTTAACTCGGAATGAGAGATAAGAAGCTTCTCCAAGGAAAAAGTTACGTGCTTTAGATAATACATGCTTCACCGTCTCCTTTTATGACGAAGAATAAATGTTATTTTTTGGTTGGGTGAAGCTATACTTTCCGACGGTCCGTCAATGCGTCCCGGGTCTATTGGCCGACAGCTAAGGAGTGAGTGACGCCTTTGTAGCGGAATTTGCGAGACAAACGCATCGGTGTTTAAAAAGCATTCTGGTTATGACGTTTATATTAGCAGTGAAAACACCACGGTGACTCCCCCACGGTCACGCCGTCCCCGCGTCACACTGATTCAGATCCCTGCGTGTCTGTATTAATCCCTCAGCCGGTCCGTGTCCCTGTTTGACTCCAGACCTAACGGAACACTGTGTGCTGAAGAAACGAGGGGAAAGTCGCGGCGGGCAGCCCGGTGGGTCTCTGAGCAGCTGAATAAATCAAATATGTTTGACTGAAGGATGGAATTAGATGCCAGGCTGCCAGCAGAAAGCAGCTCATTACAGCCTCTTTCATCTGAGTCTCTTTCTTTGGTTGCACTGGATCTGTGAAGTGTGGCAACACTTGTTCACACTGTTATGTCCCAAACGCAAATAGAAACTGTGAGTTAAAACAATAAAGATGGGAAAACTCTGGTGGAAATGTGTGATTTCAATGTTTTCCAGGCCAAGGACCCCCAAACTGATGGGGAGATGGAGCGGGGACCCCCTAATTATATATATTGTGTTATATCAAACTGGTCCTATAGTCACTCTAATGTAATGAAAGTAATTTCTCCCTGGAATTATTAAAATATTCCTGATTCTGATTCCTGGTTGATGGGACAGGTGTTGTGAGTGAAACGGTGCCCAGA
>NW_015150814.1:69808-74466 GCF_000732505.1 Cyprinodon variegatus
TTTTTTATTCTATACAAAACTTAGAATGTAGCTCTCTTTAAAACTTCAAATTGACACTTACAATGCACACATAGTTTTGAAACAAAATAAGTTTCATACAAAATAGTCCTAGAATGGACTCACGAACCAAACTATTAGTTGGAAATATATATTTTCTCAAAAATTTCATTTAAAATTCAGGTATACTAGAAATAGAAATAGCATCAACATCCATCCATCCATTTTCCGTCACGCCTATCCCAAGCGGGTCACAAGGGGTGCTGGTGCCTATCTCCAGCTGTCTACGGTGAGAGGCGGGGTACATCCTGGACAGGTCGTCAGTCCATCACAGGACAAAGCAGAGAGATACAGGACAAACAACCATTCAGGCACACTCACACACCTAAGGAGAATTTAGAGAACCCAATTAACCTCACAGTCATGTTTTTGGACTGTGGGAGGAAGCCGGGGTAACCAGAGAGAACCCACGCATGCTAACGGAGAACATGCAAACCGGAACCTTCTTGCTGCAAGGCGTCAGTGCTTCCCAGTGTACCACTGAGCATCCCAGCATCAACATCCAATGTACCATTTTTTTTTATAAGTTTCTATCGTTTTAAACACAAATATATTTCAGTATAATAATTTTTTAGAGTTTGTTTTCTCTAGAGCAGTATTTTTCAGGCTTGGATGCACATTGCCCTGCAGGTTTTAGATGTTTCTCTGCTTTAACGCACCTGTTTCAGATGATTGCAGTTCAACAAAGGCTGGTAATCAGCCACCGATAGAAATCAGCTGTGGAAACATCTAAAGCATGCAGGGCAGTTTGCTTTGAGCAGCAAGGGTTGGAAAACACTCCTGCAGAGTATCTCAAGACCCCATCCCTGTAGAAACATGACCATAACTTTGTGTTTTTCACATGTGTGCAGAGTTTAAAGTACAACCTCTCAGCTCATTATATCCTACAGTTAACTGTACTTACACATTAAAATTGATCTATTATTAGTTGTATTATTTTGTGATTCATTCATTTTTAACAAGTTTTCATAGACCAAGTATTCCTTTAAAAAAAAACAAAAAAAAACTTGTCAATTAAAGCCAATTAAAGATCAAAAAATAAAGTTTTCTTTATTCCAATGGTGGTTTCAGTCTAACCGATCCCCGATTTGTGCTGCCGATTTTTTTAGGGCCATTTTTTTCAGACTCATACTGGTTTCTCATCCTCTGATCATGCAATAGAAACACAATAATAGCAAATGTTACACAAGTTTATTAACAAATCAAAGGAAACATTAATCATTGATAGTAAATGGAGGGAGAGGCAACATTTTGGGTGTAACGTGATCTTAAGGCAGGGCAAAATGTGCTAATAAATTGGCTAATGCATGTACCCACTGGCTGATACACAAAAACCCTGCAAATATGGGCCAAAATATCAGCTAACCGATGTATCGGTCTATCTCTACTTCCAACAGCCTCACATTTTTAAAGGTTCTGGCTACAATAAAACAGAGATTAGGGTGTTCATTTGTTGTGCATTTTTTAAAATGTACACAATTGTGAACAATGAATGCAGATATCATGTGAAGACCTCAAAGGATTGCTAGAGAATATTAGTGAACCTCTTCTGTTCACTAATATTCTCGAGATCAGCAGCTCAGGTTCTAGATCCAGTTTCCAGGCCTGTATGGGACGATGGCTAGAGGAAAGCTGTAAGAAGGATTTACCAAACATTAAACCTCTGCTATTCCATCTTCCACCTTTCATATCTGCTGCTGCCAACTTCCTATCTACCCCCCCATCTGCCTGCCTGTCTGTCTCTAAAAGTTATACTAAGAGGCATTAGAGGAGACTGAAGTGGGAACAAGGCTGGAAGTACCAATCATGTCAGGACTGGCATCTTTAGCTGCTTTGGATGTTATCACCGCATTAAATGGTCGTTATTAGAGTTCATCAGTGCCATAGAATGGCTTCAAATTGTGCCTCCTACCTACCAGTAGGCCCAGTAGGTAGTTATAACTAAATGAACCCTAATCCTAACCCTAAGGTAATTCCTTTTTTGCTCATAGAATTATTTAATCTATTTATATGTAATCTGAAATAATTATAGTAGTTCTTCATATATTGTAAAAAAAAAAAAGAAAGAAAGAAAAAAAAAAGGTAGACGGACCCTCATCATATCAAACAACCCCTCTTCAAATAATCTCATGTCCTGTAAACTGAGTTGTTTTTAAACAATGCATTTAATTTGTGGGGCTGAAACATGTGAACTTCCTCCTAAATAAAGCTTCAAAATGCAGTTGTTTTATTTTATAGAAGGTAGACTGTAAATAAAATAGATAAAAAAGGTAATTAGTACATAAAATTTCAGGTTTAGGCATGGCTAAAGCGGCTATTATCAACGAAAAGCTGCATATTGTCAGCCATGAGAAACCTAGTAGAAGGTAGAGGAGGCACAGTCTGAAGCCATTCTATGGGACTGATAACAGGGGCGGAGCTAGAAGGGGGGCCAGGGGTGGCCATGGCCACCCTTACCCAATCATTAGCCCCCCCTATGGCCACCACTACCATTCTTCCCTCTAATACAGACGATGGCAAAAATAATACTCTCAAGTGGAACGTTTTAACTTATTTGACATTTTAATTTTCTATATGTAAACAATTAGCTGACAACAAAAACACTGTGGTTAATTATACACATCAATATACTATCATTAAAGATGAATACAGAATTCATGCTCTTTTCAGAACTAGATTTTGTATTATATGGGGTAACGAACAAATTATGACGCTGCAAGTCATCTAGGAATCTTCACTGAAATCAGAGATAAATATCTACTTTAATAATGAGTAATCCATTTAATGTTGATATTAGTACATGTAAATATTAATTTTATACTTAATGATTATTAATAAAAGTAGTTTAGTGTCGAGAATGGAAAGCATGTTTGCCCCAGAACTCAAAATTTAAAGAATTTTTTCCTCTACACCTTTAATTTAGACAGCATGGATGTTTAAATATATGCGTATATCTGTTAGCAAAGGCTGTACGAAAGTGTAGTTTTTATTTAGAAAATATGCATGTTGTGATTGTTCATTTTCCTTTTGGAACAGAGTAGATTGACCCTGAGGTTCTGGTGCCTATCTGCTTTCGTCCCCCCCTCAGTGTACATTGGTTATTGCTTATTAAAATGTTCTGGCTACGCTTCTGGAAGATAGGTGTCTCAGCCGGTGGTGGTTCTAGACAAAATTCACCAGGGGCCCAGGGTGATGCCAGTGATTTTTCATGGTGGCAAGAAACAGGGGCGGAGCTAGATGGGGGGCCAGAGGTGGCCACCCTTAGCCAATCATTGGCCACCCGTGTGGTGGCAGCAGTAATACTCTCAAGTGGAATATTCAAAACATTTTACATTTTTATTGGTTAATTATACACATCAATATACTAACATTAAAGATAAATACAGAATTCATTCTCTTTTCAGAACTAGATTTTGTGTTATATGGGGTAAAGAGAAAATCATGTGTCTCTGCAAGTCATCTAAGAGTCTTCATTGAAATCAAAGATAAATAACATTTTTTAATAAAAACTTAGCAAATAATCAATTTATGTAGATATAGGTGCTTGTAAATATCAATTTTATGTAGAATGTTTATTGATACTAGTAGGTAAGTAATGGCAATGATATTTTATTTACGCCCCAGAACACAAAACTGAGTTTTATCCATTTTACTTTTATCTAGAAATGATGGATGTTTAAATATATGGGTCTATTTGGTTCAGATCCACTGCAGACCTGAAAAGATGCCTGTTTTGTCTTGGAGTATGAGCTAAAGATGCCATCAAACACCTGCCCCAACAAACCCACTGTCATCTGGATAAAACAGGCAGCCCTCTGAAGGTCATTTAAACTGATTTCACCTCAACTTATCAAGTGAGAAACTCCAACAGGACACAGCTGGAACCCATTGGCTGGACGGCTATTTGTCAAACTGTGAAAGATTTAAGACAATGCCTTTTATTAGTGTAGCATTATCAGAGCTTGTGACCTCAATAACATCATTAAACTTGTAAAGAAGGAGTCTCTAGAGCTTATTGTGCAACTACAGATGCTTCATGTAATGAACATAGTGAAAATCCTTGAGGATTGTCTTCAAGGGTGTCCTCCTTAATGGGCTCCTTCAGATCCTCTTTAATACAGGTTCGCTGCAGGAGACCTTTCCTTCACGCATACAGCCTTCACCATCTATCTTTACCCTAATGTGAGCATTAGTTACTATATCCTCTCTTTTCCCTTTAGAGTTAGAAAAAAAGACATTTTTAATTCAGTTTAGATAATCTGAATGTCGATCCAGGTGCTCTGGTCAGAAGTTGCCAAATATATATTTTATGTTTTACGTGCAAAAAGCTACAGGTAGCAAACATTCGCATGTTTTGAGGATACTATTCTTTAGCAGGGGCAGGGCAGCCGGTCAGCATCGTTGTGTCATGATCTGGCCTGTTTGCTCTCCCTTAATTAGTCATTCCTTTCACCTGTCGGTTTTCCCTCCCTGCCTCAATTATAATTTATTCCTCTCACCTGTTTTTTCTGTTTATATTCAGTTCAGCTCATTATTTGTTTTCGTTGAGTCTGTTGGTTCAGTTTGATTTCATGGTTCATGTCCTGGATCCTAGCAGCCAG
>NW_015150814.1:75261-77216 GCF_000732505.1 Cyprinodon variegatus
TATGACTATGTTGCTAGAGTTGAATAAATGCTGCTAACAGACACTATTCACCCCATCGGAATGAGCTTGGTTAATGGAGAATGTGCAGAGATATCTTTGTGTTAAGATGTGCAAGGCTGGTAGACAACCCAGGATTTCAGAAGGATTAAAAACAAATGCAGCTTCCTTTTATCAAATGTGCCTCACTCTGACTTATCCTGCCAAACAAAAATAAGAAAAAATACATTGAAGAAGTGGAAAGAGCACCCCTGCAAGGCAGTGTAACTATTGGATGTGAGGATGGAAGAGATAAGCTGTGGCTGAGGGAGAAATCTCTCTATAGGAGTCTGACAGTTTTTTTCAGTTTCACAGAACCGACTGCGGTTTGCAGGATTCCTCACCACGGTGAGAAATACTGCAAACTGACCTCAGCAGCAGCACCAGCAGGAGAATCCGTGGGAATTAGTCTAGCAGTAGGTGTCTTAGCACAAAGGAGGATGATCCCTGATCCTCTGAGCTGTCAAAGGTACAGCAAACCTGACTTTGGTAATTTTCCTCCTCTGAAATCTGACTTGGAAATAGAGAGGGGGGAAAAATGAACGGCAGAAGCGAGCGTTGCTCTGAGTATTCATCACGTTGCAGCAGATGTGACCCATTTTATTTAGTTTTATCTCAGCACCTATGAGATTTAGCAAAGAAAAGCAGATCTTTGTTGGATAATGTATGAATAAGCTTTGCACATCTGGAAGTGATGCATGGCAGCACAGCGCCTGGCAGGCGGACAGCCAACCCCATTCGTCTGCAGGGAATCTTCATCTGACTCACATGTATTTAAAAGCTGCTGCAGAGCTCAGAGGAGACACATTTAGACGTGCAAAAAAAACAAAAAAAAAACCACGACACCAACCTCACATTCTGCCACTTGCACCCCCAGTTTCACCTTTCGCCTCCCTAGCGACCCAGAGTGCAGGGTCGCCATCTGCAGGCAGAGGGCCAGAACTCCAGATTTCCATGGAAACTGCACGCCTGGACGTGGGGGCACCCCTTTGTAGCCCCTGGCAACCAGCTCTGAGCAGGGATTTGAGTCCCATCAGCAGCTGTCAATCATGACACGAGGCCAAGGGGAAGGCATCCATTACTTTGGAGGTGACAGGGATGGGATCACCTGGAAACACTGGCAGCAGGCAAAGATGGAGGGTTTCATCACCGCTGATGTGTAAATAGACTCCAGCATGGCAGAATAGTTTACAGTGTGATTACAACCACTGAGATCAATGGTGCAATCAGCGCTCCGGGGCATCTTGACCTTTATGCTTCAGTTAGTAGCGCTTGTGTAAAAGCAGGAAGGGTTTTATTTTTTATTGAGGCTCAATATATGAAAACATAAACAGAAGCACCTGACATCTTAATAACAATATCTGCCCTGCCTGACCTTTTTAATGGTGGGACATCACTTGCTGTAAGGGGGTCTCCAAGGCTCCAAGCAGGGTCTGTTCCCTGCAGGCTTCCATACTAATCCATCTCTAATTATAACATAAGCACAAGGCTGCAGCTCGGGGGACTTTGTCTCTGCTTTATTGTCATCCCAAAATGTTTTCTAATCTTGTCCTTTGTGAAAAAGCTAATCATGTCACTGAAATAAAAGGTCCCCACCTCTTTTGTTTGTGCTAATTCTAGCGGAGATACAGTATACCCCATCTGGTTTCTATCTGCTTGCCTTTGTTCTCTAGAAATGGCTAATCAATTTGCCATTCAGACCCTTTTCAGTTTGCACTTCACCCATTGAGTAGGTCAGAGGAAGCCTTCGTCCTCCACAGGCAAGAAGAGCTGAGAATTAGATGCTTTGGCGAAAACAGACTTCCACGTATTCGCTGGTTTAAAAATGTGGCTGGTTGCCCCTGCTGACAGAGAGGTGGATGGATCACAGCTACATGGACACTGTGAGATGAAGATGCATTTATGCTGCTGTACAAACC
>NW_015150814.1:80294-80931 GCF_000732505.1 Cyprinodon variegatus
TTCATAACATTACGAGAATAAAGTCGTAATATTAAGAGAATAAATTCATAACATTACGAGAATAAAGTCGTAATATTAAGAGAATAAATTCGTAATATTAAGATAATATAGTTGTAACATTAAGAGAATAAATTCATAACATTACGAGGATAAATTTAGAATTTTACGAGAATAAAGTCATAATATTAAGAGAATAAAGTCGTAACATTACGAGAATAAAGTCGTAAAATTATGATAATATAGTTGTAACATTAAGAGAATAAATTCATAACATTACGAGGATAAATTTATAATTTTACGAGAATAAAGTCATAATATTAAGAGAATAAAGTCGTAACATTACGAGAATAAAGTCGTAAAATTACGATAATATAGTTGTTACATTAAGAGAATAAATTCATAACATACAACTTTATTCTTGAAATGTTACGAATTTATTCTCGAAATGATACAACCTTATTTTCGTAATGTTACGACTTTATTCTGGTAATATTATGACTTTATTCTCATAATATTACAACTTTATTCTCGTAATGTTACGAATTTATTCTCGTAATGGTATGACTTTATTCTCGTAATGTATGACTTTATTCTTGTAATATTACGACTTTATTCTCTTAATATTATGACTTTATTC
>NW_015150814.1:81666-88196 GCF_000732505.1 Cyprinodon variegatus
GCGCATGTTTAGATATTATGGAGATGCTGCAGGTAGTTAATCAAAGATTTTTCAGCCTAATGGTGACACATTCTTCCTACTGATGAAATGTGAGGGACTGCACAACCCCTTGTAGGGATAAAACTAATGTAATCATTAATGAACGCTGTTCTTCATGCTTTGCCCGGGTTGTTACCTGGCAGGAGCCACAGCACTGATCTCTGTAACCATTTCTCTGCCCTATTTAGATGAAAGTGTTGAAGTCTTGTTTTAGAGTCATTCTTTTTTACTCGTTAACTAGTTTAATCGGTTGTGGAATCACTTCAAAGAGACAAAGAAACACAATCACACAATTTAATATTATTTACAGATTTCATAATGATTGTTTTCTTTTTGTTCATTTCTCCCTGAGCTCCTGAGTTTAATCCTTTACCTGACTGCTCCACATTCTCCTGATAATTCTCACCTTCTTGTCATTCAGTCTCTTCCTCAGCAGATAAAAATAATTCTGTTCCATTAACTCGTGCCGGATTCTTCCCTGTTGGCACCCGTCCATACAAGTTGTTTTTCTGTATTCATGTCTCAGTTGCTTTTATCCATCAAGGCCTGTTTTTGATGTTCTAAGTTATTTCCTATTCATTCAATCTTCTTTACCTGCAGCATGAGGTTCCATTTTTCTTTCCGTTTCTTTTTGTATTATTTTTTTATATTACTTTATTTTAAACTACATTTTTGCTCCTTTATCTTTGATATTTGTTTCCTGTTATTTCAAATGTTATTTTAAAAATTTAAACCTTTAAAATTATACATACACCAACACATTGTACAAGGGATACCAATATTCTATTTGGTTTATTTATATAGTACCAATTCACAACACGCGTCATCTCAGGCCATTGACAAAACGTTTTAAGTCTAATTTAAGTCTAATTTAAATTAGTAATTTTGTGACGTACATCATTTTGTAATTTTTTTCCCATGTTTTAGTGCTGTACAATGTGTCTATGACTGACTTAAGTTTTTGGTGTCTTCATACTTTTGCTTTGGGCTTGGATTGGGCTGCTCTTAATGTTTGTTTTGTTCAGTGTTATTTTGAAATGATGAACAGATAAAGTTACTCAATGCAAATAACATCCGGTTACATAAACTGTGTGTCAACACCAGAGGTGGGTGGTGGCTAGTTACATTTAGTCAGTTACAATGTCTTAAGTAATATTTAGAAAAAAAAAACTTTTCTTTTGGGAGTAGTGTTACTTTACTGTACATTTTATTTTTACTAAAGTAATATTGTATATTGTTATTACTCTTACTCGAGTCAGTTATCTTGTAACTCTACTTGAGCCATTTGGAGATCAGGTGAAAATGGAATCACTTGCAGGTGGACATCCTTTATAAGTTTATGTTCAAATAATTATGTGGAAAAGGATTTTTTTGCACCAATGTATTATTCTGTAATGATTGTATCGATCTGATTTCTTTCAATTTTATTCTATAGAGAATTTGAACATACATTTGTGATTACATGGATTTAAACATTAAATCAGATGTTATGAGCCATCTCTATAGGAGTCCTTAAGGAGTCTATTTATCATGTCTCAGTAACTTCTTTGATGGTGACTTTCTACTTTAAGGCTACTCTTACTTAAGTACCCGCCTTTGGTCAATTTAAGAATATTTCCTTTTACTTAATAAGCGCAATTAAAATTTCATCAATTAGTAATAATATAATTGAACTTGATCATATGCTGAAATTGATCTCACATTGGAGACATTTACCTCTGCATTTAACCCATCCCCTTTGGGGACCAGTGGGCTGCCATTGTTGGGCGCCTGGGGAGCAATCTTGCTTAGAGACCCAGAGTGGCAGTCTGTGGGAGTGGGGCTCAAACACAGAACCTCAGGATTCCAAGCTCTATGCCTTAACAACAAGGCCGCCATTCGCCCCAGAAAATATAGAAATGCATTAAATCAAAAGTTTATCCAAAATACTTAATTACACAGAGAGACTAACATGGTAAGGTGTAAGTAAGCATACAAAACATACAGTTTCATATCGACTTAAAATTTGACATCAGAATAAAAAACATGAGCATTTTTTTCATATCTTCTTTATTCATATTGTTTTGATGCACTCATGGTATCAGGATTTTCCAACAGTTTTTCTGATTGTTAACACACTAGACATAAGATACGACATGGTTGTCTAGTCTGCTATGATGTGAACTCATAATATCATATCAGATACACACATTACTATCAGTATTTTAGAACAAACTGTGCATTATTTATGCTGCTGCAGAGTTCCTGTCTGCTCCTGCAGTATCCGAGCTGTCAGTCAGAACAGAGAGATTTTAGAGTAATCTGAGACTTTACATCAATCTGAGCCATAAATGTTCAAGAAGCTATGAATCAACAGAGGCTGTGGACACAAAGCACCGGGAATATGATGTATGAGAGGAACAGTTAGAAGATAAGTACCTCAGGAAACACATATGAGATGGAGAAGCCATAGATTTGGGGATGCATGTCTAATTGCAGGCTGAAATATCAAACAGGGCCGATGTTGACCCCGAAGGGTCCTCAAAATTCTCTCTGAACACTTATTCATTCTGCCAGATTTCAGGCAATGTGGGGCTGCTGAATTATGAGGGTGATCTGTTAAAATGCAAATTTTACAGACAGTTTTGAACAGATACCCTCAGTCCATTATTCAGGTTTCTGAAATATTATTGTCCTATTCACCTAAAGGCACAGGCTGCCCAGACTCAGAGAAGATTCATTTAGAAATGAGTTGAGAAAAGTCATTAAGATTTAAACAGACTTGATATACACAGCCTTAAACGTCATATGCACCACGTTAGTAATTTACCAATAAATTCAACAACCCAACCTTTTATCGTGAAATCGCTAAAGACAGATTGGTTAGAGAATGCAACAACAAAAACATTCATTTTAGAAATAAGAAAAGTATAGAAATTTAATACTGAATTATAAACTATAATTCAGTTTTTAATTTCTATATTTTCATCTACAAAAACAACCATCTACAAGTGGGGCACATTCATTTAAAAAGCATACATATGTTTTTGTTTTTCAGTTTTTTTTTAACCAAAGCTTGCTGGGATTCCATTTCAGCTATACTCGTATAATAAGTTAGATATGTTTTGCATAACTATGTATTTATATATATATATATATATATATATATATATATATATATATATATATATATATATATATATATATATATATATTTTTTTTTTTTTTTCTTTCTACAATCTTTGCAAATTGAAAATCTAACACAATGAGATATGCTGCCGCTTCTAATCTTAATGTGTCATATGTCCAACACAGCGCCCTCTGCTCGGACGGATTTCAGGGTAGGTAAGAGCTCTGCAGAAAGCAAATAAAACATTAACATTTAATATATAAAAAACAAAATGCTCTAATTTTATAAGGTTAAAGAAGAAGTTGTTTTAGGAATTATATTAAAACTGTACTATGAGCTGAAATATCAACAAGTCATATCAAAAATGTTGGTAGATAGCTATAACTTTATAGCAGCTTTCTTAACTTTAATACAACTTTTCAAGCAAACTTTTTATACTCAGGTTTGGGCACAACTCATGTTTCTGTCAAGATGAAAGGATGCTGCAATATACAAAATGTCCCTGGTGAGTGAGGTAGATAAAAACACAATCCTAAACCAATATAGAGTATGAGGAAACAGTATATGTATACCTGCATCTCTAAGCTACAGAGTTCACAACATTATCCATGGCACTGATTGTATGTGGTACAGGCACGTCTGAAATACATCAAAATTTCTACTAATTTCTACATTACAAAGATATTTTTTCTCACATGAAGGATATTTGTGTAAAATTAAAGATACCACAGAGGATGATCTATATCCTTGCACTTTCTAGCCCTTTTTAGCCTTTTTTCAGCCTAATTCCCCTAACTATACTGTATTGCCATCTTTCAGTTCTTATAATCTTGTTCTGGTTTCATGCATTTCTTCTACTGCTAAATAACTTTATTTTTGTGCAAGTATTTCCTATTAGGTGAAGCGAGGAACATTTCGCTAGCTGCTAACGCTATTAACGAGGAAGTAAATGTTTTCTATAGGAGTGGGATAAATGAAAGTAAATAGCACCAACGCTGAATTAAACAAACAGCTGTAAAGGCTGATTTATGCTCAGAAACCAGGTTGTCTGCATGAGTCGCAGAGAATGCAAATGTGCTCCCGCCCCTTCCGCAGACACTCTGCTGCACCTCTCTAAAATTGTAGGTGACTGCAGACAGGAGGCCTCTGATTGGTCAAATCTACATCTGCTCTACACTATGCGTATTTCCTGTTTGGTACCTTACCGGCTTGTTTTGTTTGTATAACCGCCATTACTCACTGCTGCCACAGTGTGTCGCAGTGAGCTTGATGCAGATATTTTTGATTTATGCCCAATTTTAAAGCATGGTCTGCACTATGTTATTCCATGTGTGTCTAGATACGGCCGAGGCGGTGAGGAAGGGGAAAGTTTTTGGTCAACGGAGGGACTTGAGGGCGAAAAAGAGCGGGGATCCAGGTGGAAAAAGGGTCCCAGCATTCTTGCACACCTCGCTCTTCTAGCCGGACCATCTTCACGGATCGTTTTCTGCAAAGGCGGTTATACAAGCAAAACAAGCCGGTAAGGTACCAAACAGGAAATACGTATAGAGTAGAGTGGATGTAGATTTGACCAATCAGAAGCCTCCTGTCTGCGCACTGTCTGCGCTCACCTACAATTTTGGAGACGTGCACAAAAGCGTCTATGGAAGGGGCGGGGACATATCTGTGTTCACTGCGACACACGCAGACGACCTGGTTTCTGAGTATAAATCAGCCTTAATAGTCACCAGTCTGACAGTAATGAATGCAAACCTTGCTGAGATTTGCTAAGAGAGAGAAATGATTGCTCTCCCTTTAGCTTAAAAAGGTCAAAGCAAAAATTAAAATATTGATCTGATACAAAAATATTAATAACATAAATCCAAGTACATATATAACTAAATTTGGTTGTCTTATGTAAGCTCAAATTCACAGTGGGAGGTTTATGTCTATCCAGAATGCTGCTCCAAAATGGGCTAAAACTCACCAACTTTTAGAGATGAACCAATAAGATACCTGGATCTAATTTTAGCTCCGATATTGACTGATTAGACCAAGGATTGGGGGAAAAAACTGGATCTGAGCTTCTCTACTAAAGTTAAACCTAAAATCAGACCAGACTTCACACTGATCTTTACAGGAAGCAAAGAAAAAAAAAAAAAGAAAAGAAAGAAACATTTACATCTTCAACAATATCAGATGCGTTTGGTTTGGGTTCATTAATTTAAATAAATCAAGAGTATTCACTGAGAAGTATGGAGCTAAACCTGAAATACTGAATGTAAATGTAAGTACAAATAAAAATGTATGCATTATATTTTCTGTTTCTAGATAACAACTAACTTGGTTTGTGAAGAGCAAATGCAGCAGTGCTGTTATTCACAGACAAACATTGTGCCATTCAGATGAACTTGGCATCACTTGCATTAATTTAGCCCTGACAAGCCTCCTCCTGAGCTGCAAACACCAACTCTGATTACGCAACATATACACCTCCATCCTGACAATTATCTTTCTTTTTTTTTTGCAAATTACAAATTATCCTCACAAATGCTAATACTATTCCCTCCAAGGTGTAGTGAGCTTGATTGCTCACATATAAAGTCAGCACTAGTTGACTTCATGAACAAAGCATATTAACCTTCATGAATAACAGCATGTTAGGCTCTAATTGAGACTCCATGTCTTCAAACCATCACTGCCAGGGCCTCTGACTCTGGGCCGACGGCGACAGGCTGGCAGCAGCCGATACAAACGTATCTGAGGATCCAAAGGTAGACCGTGCCAGACAAGGTGACAGTCAGGGCCAAGAGCAAGAGGCTGATGAGGCTCTGGGGGCTGAGCAGGATGGCGGAGGAGGCAGTGGAATCCTGGGAGGTATTCTGGGCTGCAGGAAGAGAAACAGACAAAATGAAGAGGAAGATGTCACAAAAGATTTAGGATCCAGAGTGAAGGAAAGTGTGAGGGTGTGAGATGATGCTAGAGACTGTCAGACATGGAAAAGATGTGAAACAAAAAAAACAAATAACACCCTCTAGTGTCCATGTGATGCTGTAGCTACTGCAGGACAACACTAATAAAACTAACTACAAGCCAGATTCAACCCAAATAAATAAATTATGTTCATGGCCTAGAGTTTATGATTGCCCAGATTAAACCAGATAAAATCAGTTATATATATATATATATATATATATATATATATATATATATATATATATATATATATATATATATATATATATTAGCACGATATTGGGATTTTGGCCGATATCCGATATGCCAAAATATTTTAAAACTCATGTAGCCGATAACCAATATCGATACCGATATTAAAGCTGGACAAAAATAAGTAGTCATTGAAAATAGCAGTTTTGTTATCCATTTCTGACACTTTGAAAAA
>NW_015150814.1:88972-104425 GCF_000732505.1 Cyprinodon variegatus
TATATATATATATATTTGGGGAACAACAAAAAAAAAAATATGAAAAAGGATCAATACACATACAACTTTATGAATTAATAACATTTAAAATAAATAAGTAAATATGTGTATAAATGCACAAATATTTATTTGTTTTGGTAATGAAAGAGGCACATTTAAATTTGTTGTATTCCTCAAATTTTAAATTTATTTTTTGTGAATTTTGTGTTTTGTGTTTCTACTTTTATTTATTTTCAATTTGTTTAATTCTATTTCAATTTTACAATCATTTGTTTCTGTGCTTCTGCATTTCTTCATTTCTGTCTCTGTATGGTAATAAAAATAGAAATGAATGTAGAAATAAATAAACATACATTTATATATTTATATATGTATTATTTTATTTTTATATGTAGTTATCTATTTATTAATACATTTGTATGGGCATTTATTTTCTGTGTATTTATTTATTTTCACATTTATTTTTTGTCATTTTTCGTCCCTCATACTTTAATACTTCTTAATCTTTTATCAGTATCGACACTCCTAGAGCTTTGAAAATTTATCATTTTCTAAATGCTGAACAAATCAAACTCCTCTCTCTGATGTCCTTAAATAAACTCCACTAAAGTGGCCTTCATGCAACATTTGCAACACTGCAAATGTTAAAGAATCCAGTGTGGTGAGATTAGAAGGTTTATGGGCTAAATGCAAGATGCAATAAACCATCCCTGCAGTGGAGAACTGTGTTGTTTACATCATTCTTGACTAAGTGAAAAACCTTAAGGGGCATCAATGCAATTGAAAAGACTTCTTCACCTATAAGTGGGGGGGATAGCGCCTCTGCAAGGCTTCTGTCTGAATAACCTGTATTAAAGCTACTGACCTTGTCCTTCTCTGCTAGGAGCAATCAAAGGCAGCTCTGTTTCCTGGGCTCTTGCAAGGAAACAGTAAAAGGCGTCACAGTAATTAGCAAAGAGTGGAAAAATGAATAGGGAGTTTATTTATGCACAGCCTTCAAACATGCCACCATCTAATCAATGCTAATTAATTCTAGCGAGTCTCAGCGAGGCTCCTTTGTGTCTCTGAAGGATAAGTACAGATAACAGAATGAATAACATAAAAAATATATCCCTGGTACATATCAGACACACTTTCAAAAAACTGTCATTTTAAATTAAAAGCTTATTTTACTTTGATCATGCTAATTTTGCAGGGAAGGGTGAGCAAATGACAGAAAGTAACAGCAGCTTCATATTATGTTTGACGCATCAGTACCAGTCAATTTGCTTCCAGGTTTTTACTTTCTCATCCATTAATTGTTTATAGCCACTGCAATGGCCATTGGGTGAGTCAAGCGTAAACCCTTTGCAGAATCGCCAGACCATTACTCCAAGGTACCCATAGAAAACTCAAACAAGTTGGTGTTTAAATCCAAGATGAAGATGCAGTGAGGCAACAATGCTAACAGCTCAGCCATGAGCTACCTTTCATGTTTCACTTTACAGCCTGAAGGTTGTTGAACAGACTAAGAACCCAACTATTTTACAGTTGCATTGCATATTCCCTTTCACTATTTCAAGGTACCATGTTGCAGAAAACAAAATAAATATGTGGCATTCAGATGATACAAAAGTTTGAGACAAGCATTGCAGCATGAGTCATTAGGGGAGAGTTTTCTCAGCTATAGAAATTGGATCTAACTTTTACAGCTTGTTAACTAGACGAATCCATCTTCATTCAACACACATAGAGGAACTGACAGTGTTCTGTCAGATTATCCCTTTAGTTTTGCATGAAAAATAGACTTTAAACTACCTCAGTGGGCACGTGTCCCCTTGGTCATGTACAAAAAAACTATTTAATGAGTTACTTTTTGGTGCTTTTTGAAGCATATGGCAATCTGACGTTAAATTGTTTTTTTGGTACATTACTAAAGCGATACATGCCTGTCGAGGTCGTTTATTTTTTGTACAAAACTAAAGGGATAAACGCAAATCTGGCGTCTTGCGTATGCATATTGACTATAGGTATGCTGATCTGACAGAACAATGGCATGTTTTAAATTAGATTTAGGGACACACACTCAGGATGACAAGGTTTTATTGGTCGACAACTGTAAGCATACCTATAGTCGAGTGTAACAGCAGCAGATAACTAATGAAAAGTCTTCCAGCAAAAGCCATCCTCATGCCGTGGTGAGTTTCCTGGGAAAACACAGGAAATTAGAAGAACTGAAAGAACACCACGGTACAGGTTACACTGTTATATTTCACAGTAAGAGTACTTCAGCCAAGCAATCTTTTTTTTTTTATCCATGTTGTACAATCTCATAACCTATTTGTCAGGATCTTTGGAGTTTTATAGAGGACCCAAATGCAGAGAAGGAGGGCAGAGATGGTTTCTCGCAGATCTTATGAAGAGCTAGATTGTAACAGAAGCATAAACCCAGAAAATACAGGCAAGAAACTCAGAAACAAAGAAAAAGGAGACACTCAGGAGAAACAAACATAGAGAGATGGGGAGAAACCTACAGAGGAGGAATATATATACACAAAAAAAAAAATATGAAAGCAACTCTTTTGCTCCATTTTTTATGAGATGAACTCAAAGATCTAAAACTTTTTCCATACACCCAATGCTACCATTCCCCTCAGAAATTGTTCACAAACCAGTCTACACCTTTGATAGGGAGAACTTCTCCTTTGCTGAGATAATCCATCCCACCTCACAGGTGTGCCATATCAAGATGCCGATAAGACACCATGATTGGTGCACAAATAAATAAATTGGTGCAATAAAAAGCCACTCACAGAGGTACAGTTTTGTTTTATGGGGGGGGAACTCAGAAAGCCAGTCAGCATCTGCTGTGACCACCATTTGCCTCACGCAATGCAACACATTTCCTTCACATACAGTTGATCAGGTTGTCAATTGTGATGTTGGTTCACTCTTCTTCAATGGCTGTGTGAAGTTGCTGGATATTGGCAGGAACTGGTACAGGCTGGCGTATACATCGATCCAGAGCATCCCAAACATGCTCACTGGGTGACATGTCCGGTGTGTACTCTGGCCATCCAAGAACTGGGATGTTTTCAGCTTCCAAGTATTGTGTATAGATCCTTGCAACATGCATTGTCCTGCTGCAACATAGCAGACTCCTGGTGTTCTCAGGATCTCGTCATGGTATTTCTCTGTATTAAAAAATTTCCATCAATACAACGCACCTGTGTGCTTTGTCCATAATAGATGCCTGCCTTCACCATAACCCCACTGCCTCCATGGGACACTCAATCCTCAACATTGACATAAGAAAAGCACTCACCCACACAATGCCACACAATTGCTCTGCCATCTGCCCTGAACAGTGTAGTTCAGTAGAATAGAACTCCACCCTAACATGGCAGATACCAGCGAATGTGAGCATTTGCCCACTCAAGTCGGTTATGACGACGAACTGGAGTCAGGTGGAGACCCCAATGAAGGTAACAAGCATGCAGATGATCTTCCCTGAGACAGTTTCTGACAGATTGTGTAGAAATTATTTGGTCATGTAAACCAATTGTTTCCCCAGCTGTCCAAGTGGCTAGTCTAAGGCGATCTTGCAGGTGAGCATTCCAGATGTGGAGGTCCCTGGCTGGTGTGGTTACAATTGGTCTACAGTTATGAGGATGGTGGTGTGTATTGCCAAATTGTCTGAAACGTCTTTTCAGATGGCTTATGGTAGAGACATGAACGTTCAATACACGAGCATCAGCTCTGGTTGACATTCCTGCTGTCAGCATGCCAATTGCAAGATCCCTCAAATCTTACGCCATCTATGGCATTGTGTTGTGTGATAAAACTGCACCTGTGTTCTTTTATTGTGGACAGTCTAAGGCAAAATTGCACCTGTGTTCTTTTATTGTGGACAGTCTAAGGCACACCTGTGCACTAATTATGGTATCTAATCAGCATCTTGATATGGCACACCTGTGAGGTGGGATAGCTTATCTCAGCAAAGGAGAAGCGCTCACTTTCAAAGAGTTAGACCGGTTTGTGAACAATATTTTAGCGAAATGGTGATATTGTTAATGTGAAAAAAGTTTTAGATCTTTCATTTCATTAAAAATGGGAGCAAAACCAAAAGTTTTGCGTTTATATTTATGTTGAGTGTATATCCAGTGGCCAGACATGAAAGTTAGTGGGTTAAAACTGGTATAAACATCCATCCATCCATTTATGGATGGATCCATCCATCATTACATTGCAGACTGTTATAAACAATATCTAAAAGTATTGAACACCATTAAAACCACAAGCACTTGAATAAAAAAGTAGACTAACTCTCGAAAATGCTGTAAATATATATTCTGCTCTCAGCTGTTCATCAGATACAATCTGCAAAGATCATGGGCTCTGTGCATAATTCCACTACTTCCTGAACTTAAGGCAGCTCTTTTGTTTCCTGTCTTTCATTACTGGATGAACTGATTGATCCAGGTGTCAGGCCACAGTTACTGAGGTCAGGCACACCTGGATTAATTAATTAAAGGTGTGCCTTTAATTAATTAATCAGTTGATACAGTAGAAAAAGACAGGAAACAACAGAGCAACTACATTTAGCATTACTAAGCAAAGTAATAGTAGTTACATACATGTTTATCTCTATAAAATAAGGTGTGTCTATTTTGGTGGCATGTCAGAGCCATCGCTCATTAGACAGATTTCTGTATGTTCACTTTTATGGGCATTTCTGTATTCCAAATAGTGTTCCTTCATCAAAATATTCATCCTGCAGTGCCCAACAAAGTGATGCTAAAATCACCGGGCGAGCGTTCTCAGGGTTGTCAGCCTTCACTTTTTTACTTACAATGTAAAAAATAGTTAAATAATTTGAAAATCTCATTCTTAGATTCATGAAACCACAGAAAATATCAAGAAATTTACAAAATGGAAACAAAATTGTGTTTTGTATACACTCTGTGTATACAAAATGAAAATAAAAACTGTCTAAGTCCTAAGGAATTAGTGCAGTTGTAGATTCTGACTCTTCAAATTGCTTATGTAGTCATGACTTCTTCAAGTTTGAGTAGCCTTTCAGTTCATGTTTGTATCTCCATGACTGATTGGTGTGATAAATAGATGTTTGGACATTTTGTTTTTTGTTTAAACACATTTTAAACAAAGACGTGTTGTGTTTGAAGTGTTGCCTTAAAATACTACTGTATCTGTGCCTCTGTTTAACTGTGAATTTAGCTTTACCTCTCAGAAGCTAACAAACATATAATGAGAGCTTCTTTAAAGCCACACTGAGCGTTGTGTTTGTCAATTATATATATTTAAAGAAAGTATTGAAACATTTAAAAGTAATAAATGGATATATGTTGAAACGTCTTTAAAAATAAATTGAGCGAAAGTCCTGTTGTCTTCAAATTTAAGCCTGTTTTGTAGTTGCCATGACAGGATGAAGATGAATTTAGACAGGCATAAATTTAGTTATTTCAAATCGATTTAAGGGAGGAAAAATTCAGTGAAGAAAAAAGAAGTGGTTATGTCTTTTTATAAAGTTGGGATTCAAATATTTGTCAGACGCTGCATCAAGATAGATAAAGTTACATTGACCTTAACGTCTTTGTCTTTTCTGTCGATTTGTAATGACTGTTTGAACATTTGGGGATAAACTGAGGAATCGTTGCAGTTTTTAATTGCCCCCAAGTGGTGGAATGGTATTAGCTGAATATATCAGAAATTGATTCAGTCCACCTCAACCGTTCATCATGCCTAGATGAGGCCAGGCAGTTTATATATTGCTTGGCATAAGATAAAGATGACAGAGTCATATTTGGTCATTGCAACTAGATCTCAATGGAAAATTTAAATTTATATCCCTAATAGCTAAAGGTCTTAGAAAGGGTACTGTTACATCTATGTGGCCTACCTACTTTGCTAGTAAATAAACCAAACATTACCCTCCACATATCTGGATTAATAAAGTCAATCCCACAGTTACCTTCTCTGGCATGCCTGGAATACTGCAAGAAAAGAGGTCAAGAAAAAGGTAGATTTTATTTGTGCCTGTTTTTTATAAGACACCCATCATAAATAGAAAGAGAGGTTTAAGCTGGGCTGATTTTAATTAATTAGTAATGCCACTACTATATTGAAGTTAGTACAACTTATAAACATCTGATAATTCAACTTATGTTACAGTAGACGTAAAAGGGTGATGTTGTAACATTTACTAGAAGCTGTTTTTATCTATTTGTTACATCAAATAAATAAGCTATGCAATTTTATCAAAAGCGTATAGTTAAAAGTTCTGAGACTCAGATTTTGGCTTTGCTTCCATTTATTTCTTTTATAGAAATATTCGGCATACCAGCAGCAAAGCCCCAAGAACTCATCTATTTTAATGATTTTTTCCCCACTGCAGAACAAGGTTTCTCTAACAGACCTTTCTAAAGAAAAAAGACAAAAAAAAGATAAGTAATGGTGATGCATTAAAAGATGAATAGAAATTAAAGTTGTTAACTGATCTTCTCCTGAGGTGCTGGATTTCCTAAGAGCCCAGAGAGACTGAAATGAATAATAAACCTAATAATAAACTATCGGCTTTAATCACTAGAAGTCAAAGAAGAGGACTTTATGTTATTTTACTTGATCTATGAAAGAATTTGAGTTGGTAAAAATTGGAGACACTGGAATATGCTAGATTACCTCTATTATTATTTAAACAAAAAATATGCATATGCAGCACGCTATAATAGTTACATATTAATAAAATCATACAAACTGCTTTCTTTATTTCTCAGAGACAGGAGCTATTACAAAACAAATTCATGTGCAAATTCATGTGCAAATAAACCAGGTAGGCAAGTGTAACTACAGCTACACAAAATAAATAAAAAATCAATAGAATTGAACATTTGAGATTAAACAATTTATCATTTTAGTTGAACTCACAGCAGATCATGTGAAAGCTCTGTCATCTGAGGCAGTCCTCCCTCTAACATCCAACAGGTTTTCCATCACAAAGGCGACCAAATGTACCGACAATGCTGTTTATTCTGCCAAGAATGAAGAGAAAAACTGCTCATCCGGAAGGATCTTGAGTCTACATCTGCTCATACAACAATTATCCGCCCTCACTGTTAAATTAGCAGTTGCCTCTGTTCTTGGACATCTGGTAAAACCTCTCCTGCTCCCCTGCTTCTCTCTGCTTGCTTCCTTCCTCCTCACACTGATGTTGGTCAGTGTTGATTTGCAGGAGGCTGAGGAAATGAATCTACAGCACATGGAATCAAGTTAAAGCCTGTGAGCCAGAAGTGGCTGCACATCCACAGGATGTTGCGGGATTTTCCTCCTGCCCTGTTTTCATCAAATGCTTCATACAGAATAAGGAATGCAACCTATGAAGATTGCTTCAAATAATGAGCATCATTATTTGTCTCTGTCCAAAATGGTTTTGTATGCAAGCAAGTGAAATATAACATAGTGCAGCACCCTCTAGTGGTTTATAGCAAAAGACCTCAAAGATGCACTTTATTAGTTGGGATCTTTATCACTGAGGTGCATAAAACCATGTTTCTCCCACTGAGATTATTTTCCTTTAATTTATAACAAACAAATGATATAACCATTAATTCTCCATTACGAATTTCCCCTTGCCCCAAAACTGTTTACATTTTGGCATCTATTGCAAAACTAAAGGCATATTGTAGTGATATAAATAATCTGAAGATGGGCACAATCCATAACTTTCCTCTTACAATTAAGCTATCATCGGCCCATTAGAGGACTAATTATGAGACTTTGAGCTGCTGACACAAACAGCAGGATGTCAGATATGAATATATAGTTTATAGAAAAAATCTAATATCAGAAGTAAAAATTAAAATTTAAAGCAGATTTACCAGATGATGATACTAAAACTCATGAAAAGTGTTTACTGATGGAAAGCGCTAAACTGTGCCTTTCATGTTGTTCAAAACATTGTTCGTTTCTACAGAAAAGGTCAGATATCCACACCTTCAAAATGATTGGCATGCCTCCGAGAGATGGTTATTGAAAACAGAATTAATGACAGAAAATAGAAATGCTCTTTTATCTGCAAGGGTAATTTTTCCTCACACATGCTAATTTTACTGTCTATCACTACTTGAGGAAAGATGAAAAAGAACCAAGAAACATGTCAAACATTCTTTTCTTTGTGGAAAATACATGCAAACTTTAGGATTTGGAGGGAGCACAGAATCCTAATTTACTATATTTCAGACATTTAATGGACTGTGAAAAAATCGCACAGAGGACAGACTGAAACGAATAAATTAAAGCTGCAGAGCCTGAGCATTAAGATGGGTTCCTTCACCCCTTGTTCAACCATCTGTGCTCTCTGAATATTTTGGTCTTCAAAGTTGCGTCCTTTGATCTTCAGGTACAACTGTTCAGCTGAATGTATAGTTACTGGCTCTCCTATGCTGTGCCATGCATTTGTATATTTGTTTGGTTTCATAAAGTCCTGTACTGGATGGCATCACTGGTTGTGGATTTTGATTTCTGTTTTTAAATTTCTGTATTTTGGTTGTAAATATTTTTTACATTTGTTTAATGTGTAGTGATTTGATCTTAAATCAAACTTTCATCTGTTGTCCTAACATAAAGCCAATTGGTTGTGTGTTCATAGAACAACACGACAGTCTGAGAGATATTTGAATAATTATAATTGAACTTTATTGGTCTCACACTGGAGAAATTTACCTCTGCATGTAACCCATCCCATCGCAGTGGGCTGCCATTGTGTTGCCCCAAGGAAACAGTGTGGGGTTAAGGGCTTTGCTCAGAAACCCAGAGTGGAGGCTGTGGGCATCGAACCAGCTGCCTGCAGCCCTCTCAGAGCACAAACGCACTGCTTTAACCACTAGGCCAACACTCCCCTCGAATGAACATGGAGAGGAGGTTAGAAATTCCTCAAATGAGAAATGAAGATGTTTTGTTTCTCCTCCAGGAAGCTTTTTCAGTTCAAAATTTTTCAAAATCAATTTAATTGAAAAAGCTTCCTAGATGGGAAGTGAAATTTCTTCAAACTTGGAAACAAAGTCCAGTGGATTGTTTTTTTTGTTTGTTTGTTTTTTAAACTTTTTTGGAAAAACAAATTGAATTTTAAGCTTCATTTCCTGTCCCCAAAGGTATGCCCACAGCATAATGCTGCCATCACCATGCTTCATGATGGATGAGGCGTGTCCATGGCCATACTTTTCCATCATGAATTGTGTAGTATTTATTTTAAATATACCAGTCAGACTCACATGCTTTCCTACATGGCTTAAAATAAACTGCAAACAGAACATATTATGGCTTTCTATTAATATTTTTCTTTTTTAAGCTCCAAAAAGAGCAGGTCCACAGTTTCTTCCACCTCAGCGAAGGACCTATAGAATTAACATTAACCTTTTGAACTCACTTCCTTGGCGTTCATGTTCACAATTGTTCTCTGATGCCTTCACATAAAATCTGGGTTGAAGCTGAGAAGAGATTACACACATGTGAACTGGATTTGCTAATTAAATGACCTCAAACAGCATTTGGTTACATGTTTTTTTTTTTAGGGGTATGAAAGTAAAGGGGCTTAAAGACAATGAAATGCCAAACAATTCACATTTTTGCTTGTGAAATTTAGAGAGCTCTGTCCCATTTCGCTCCCAAATTCAATAATGTGCGCCATTCATTCTTTCCTATCTCCTCTGTAAACAGATGCAATGCAAAAAAAAGAATTTCCCACGAGGAAATAAAAAACCTAATTCTGATTCTGATACACCTAGAGTTAGGCAACCTCGGGTTAAATTCCTTGCCTAGGGGCACTTTGACATGAGACATTTGACAGAAAGAAGCTGGAATCAAACCCAGAAATATTTGTACCATTTTTGTACCACGTCACGATAACGTGCTTCTATCAACGTGAGGGTGGAGGGTGGTTGAGGACCGAAGTGCAGAGATGAGGGAGGCAGAGATGAGTTCTTGTAGGTTTAATGGAATCAAACGGCAACAGAAAAAAAATCCAAGAATCAAACCCCAAAAAACAGGAGATGTCAGCAGAAAACACACATGGGGAGCCAAGAAACAACAAGGAACCAGCACTGAAGAACTGCAGAGACAGAACCAAGACAGCTGATATGGAGCAGGTGTGAATGAAAGTGACTAGAAGGGAGCTGGGGAAAATGAGACAGGCACCAGGGGGCAACAGAGAGTAACTTAAGACTGCTTAAATATAACACAAAATGGAAAATAAACCAAACATCAAAAAAACAGAATTACTGATAACTGAAAACTAAAAAGTCCCAAAAAGGGGGAAACCATAACAGCTTTGTGTTAACCTTTCACATAATATCCTAAAAAATATATACGGTATATACTGTTTGTGGTTGTAATGTGACCAAATGGGGGAAACTTCAATGCTTTGCAGGGCGCTGTATTTGGACAAGATGAGAGGACAGTGACATAGCAGCTTATTTTACTCTAAAAGGCACAGCTAATCAAATCTGTGACACTGGCTTTTTTCTGAGGTGTTTCATTTGCACATTACAATGGATTTTACTTGGAATGAAATGCTACATATCACAGCTTTCCCCTATACCAGGGAAGGTCAGGAAGTAAAGTTCATTCAAATCTGCTTCAAGCAGGTTAACCAAAATGAATGAAAGAAAGATCTTTGAAAAAGATCTTTGAACAGACATCATCAAAACAACTATCATGCAATTTAAAAAAGATATACAGAACTGATATTAAGATAGAGCAGTGCTCTTGTGCTCTGAGAAGGTTGCAAGTACCCAATTCAATCCCCACAGCCTGCACTCTGGGTTCCTGAGCAAAAACCTTTAACCCCACACTGCTCCCCGGGCACCACACAGTTGCAGCCCACTGCTCCCCAAGGGGATGGGTTAAATGCAGAGAGTGAATTTCCCCTTTGTGGGACAATAAAGGGATTTACATTTTTCACATGAGCAGTAACAATAGCATGGAGATAAAGTTCATTTTTAGACATCCAGAATGTTTATTTTAGATATGAATAATTTCATTTATTTTGAAATATTTATTTTGAAAATGAGAAAATGTATTTCAGATATCATAAATATTGGGACAAACTAAAAAAAACGTCAAATGGCCTGCCATAGCCTGTTGTAACCACGATTACATTACTGCTTGAAGTGATTTATTGTTTGAATGGTAGTCGATCAATGTATTCCATTTAGAACAGTATAGAAACACAGTTCTAACAGGCAGGGCCTATGCATCAGAGAAACATGGCAACAGAGCTACCAAAAAGTGAGATTTTAGTGTCATGACAGAGGTCACCTCCATGCCAGCTGCTCTCCCTGCCCTGAGGCCTCATGGTGCTCGTCTCAATAACCCAGAAATAGAAAATTAAAAAAGAATTTGGACCAATATTTGAAAACAGAGGCGGTCCCAAATTTATTTATTTTTTCCACAAAGGTGGGCAGACAGCAACCCATGTACACTGGGGGTTGGCCTAAAAATAATTTGCACCGAAAACAGTTCAGGGTCAATCTATACTGATCACAGTGAACCTACATCTTTATTTTTCCAGAAAAAAGACAGACCGATTTTCATGAGGCCCTTGCTAAAAAAGCTATTCTCACATTTATACATGTTGTTCTTGTTAGGAATCCAGTTTGTGTGGGTTGTTTTGTGTTGTGTTTTTGTGTGTTTTTCCCTCCACCCCCACTAGGTGGTGCCTGGTTCTTGTTGGCCCTCTCACACACCTGCAGATGGTTGCCTCATTACCTGAGGACTCTTAAGCTGCTGACTGCCACTACCTCGACGGTAGAGTGTTTGCCAGTTTTGGGTACTCTAGCCAAGCTGAGTTTTGCTGAGTCAAACTGAGTTTTTGTCAACCTGAGTCTTAACATTGTTGTTTTTGTCTTTGCTTCTCAGCAGGAAGTCATCCTGCAAACTGGATGTTTTGGACCTTCTCCCCCTGGAAGGATCGTCTGAGCTTCAAACTGAGCTGGGGATTCAAACAGGAGGTTTGGATCCACTTTTCCCCAAAGGATTGTTTGAGCTTCACACTGAACTGGGGATTCATCTCCACAAGAAACCGTTCAAGTACCATACGAAATCTAAGTTGCAGTCAGCTTTTCCGTTCCTCAAGGAACCTCCTCAACCTGGGTAAACCCTGTCCGCCCTCCAACGAGCAAGTCAATTACTGGAACAACCCACACCGACTGGATTCAGAGAAAGACACCTTTTCTGGAAACGTTAGTCCTGTTGCCTTTATTCCCTTTTGCAAATTGAAGCTCAAATTTCCCACTGAGTCTGAACTAACCACAGGAACAAGCTGGAAATATATATAGAGAAAGATGTTATGGAGCCTGTGATTGTGTTTATCTAGCAAAATATTTAAGTCTGTATGAATAATAAATCCATCCTCTCCACTTTACTGTTGTACACAGGAATATAGTTAAGTAAAATCAGTGGAAATCCCCTTCAATGGCAGCCTTTGGCCCGTTGCCTCTTCGGGGTCTCCCACTACTCTTCAGTGGCTGGAAGGCGTTTTTCACGTAAGTGATCCAAACTGCAGGCACCAGAATAATAACAGCAAACATATTTTGCCGGCAGGTTTCAAAATTTTAAGTTAATAAACTGTTCCAGTGGAATGATCATAGCTCTCTGCATCAGCAGCACTGTGTCTGACTCCCTGTCAGCTCCCAGATCAGCTTCTCTGATTGGTTGATGTGGCGCGTCAAGCAGCAAATTTCACTTTTTCAACTCCAGCAGTTGCTGGTTGCACGGCCTGTCCCGAGCCTCAGATGTGCAGAAGCTCATGAGGTGCTGCTTCAGCTGCATCAAGATGCGCTGCTCCAGCCGCTCGAAAGGTGCTGTAGGACCTTTTGATCCACTTTGATACACATCAGCCACAGATTTTGCATGTAAACTACCTGCTTCTGCTGCATCTATCGCGTGCGGTCTGAACATAGGGCTTTTTCCTGCAGCCTGGTCTGGATTGTAAATGTAATTTCTCAGCTCTGTGAGCTTTCTGCTTGGCCTCTCTGTTAGTTACAGTCACAGAAGTGGCTCATTACAAATGCTGGGTTAATCTATGTTTATTTTTTTTCTTGAAAAATAAAAACGAAACAAAACTAAATAAAAAAAACGTTTCAATAATTTTTTTGTTTAAGTCGTACAGCAGAAAACAAACTGATCACAAACTCTTCAAAAATCTTTATACCTCTGCTTTGTTTGGCTGTTTAATGCTGAAAGATCAGGGAGAACACAAGGACAATTTATTTCACTGCAGGATTTTATTTTTCTATTTGAAATATCTAGTGGGACAGATGTTTTCTCCTTCTTTTGGGGCCCCGCTCAGTCAAGGACCCTGGGAATTGCAGTTCACAGATGAGACACATGACTGGAAGCACGTACAAAATGCGCAGTGGTCCGGGGAGCAGTTAAACAAGCCTTCAACATGGCAGCCCGGCAAGTAATGATGCCCAAACTTGTGTTTCTGCTAAAGCAGGTGAATCCAGTATTGCTGAAATACAGCTAGCAAGAGGAGAGTCGCGCTCTGGAGCGTTATTAGAATTTACATGTAATGCTGCACGCTCTTACTCTAGCTGCTTTCTAGCTATACATTTAGCAAATTATGTGCGAGAACATTAAATAGCAAGTGCAACAAAAAATGTTTGGCACTTACTAACGGAATATGAACTGCATCATTACATAAACTTTAATTTAAAAGTGCGTAAATACTATATTGAAATAACATGATTATAATCTTATAACAGTTATGCATGCTGCTTACTTTCTTCATTCAGCCTGGTAGAGAAGAGGGAATTGGCGCATTCCATTGGAAATAGTGCCAAGGTCTATTTTGTCATGTGACTTTATGGGCATATTTACAGTGAAATACCATAATAATATTGTTGAATGCTGTGAAAACCTTGCAGTTTTTAATACATTGCTCTCATATTACAGACTTTGTTGTGATGAAATGCTGCAAAATCCAAGGATACTGTAGTTCTAACAGGTGTTCATTGGGATTTTATAGGGAAAACGCAATTACAACAAGTTGCTGTGAAATAATACAGTTAATTATTGTGAAAACCTGGTAAATTCTAACAGTTTAAGCAGTTCAGGAAAAAAATAACTTCCTGATCACTATCATTTGTCATCAGGCATTATGATATTTCATTAAAACCATCTAGGGAGAAGCATTTGGATATTAAATAAAAACCCACGCATATATTTAACCATTTTAGAGAGTAATAATGTCCTTCCTTCTATTTAATATAGTGTTCTTAAAACTCTGAACTGAATGAAAACTTTCCACAAATGGCTGTTTTATCTAAAGCAATCATGTGAAGTGATCCTCAGGATGTGCTGAAAGCAGCGTTCCCTGATGAAAAGGTTCTACAAAGGTTCTCTTTCAAAACCCCATATAACCTGATTTAACCTAAAGACAAGTACATTTGGTTTATATGGTTCTGGACTTCACTTCCAATGCAAATGTCTTTTGAGAGAGGAATGAAAATGATGGAACCAGGCGGCCATTTTAATCTCAGTATGATGCAAATTCAGCTAGGAGCATCTTCCTTCTCACACAACCACTGAGGCCACAGTCTTCATGGCCAACCAATACATGTCATCTGTTTCAGGAGTTTGCAAGGACAACAAAGCGCTACTTCAACCTGATGGCTTCCATCACCTGCAGGTTCTGCTTAAAACAGACAACAATAACCTTCAGGTCAGACGCTTGGAATTTATATCCGAAATGGGTGTCCACAACCTTTTTAGATCATCATTGCCACCTGTTTGGGTAACGCTGCTGGTCTGATGATGTGAATTTTAAAAGGTTAACCAAAAGTGGTCTGAAACCAAGTAAATATTCGGACATGGTTTTTTGAACATCCTATACCTCACAGGCAAGTGTGGTAATAAAAGAGATCATTATGGCCATTGGTTCCAATGTGCCTTGAGATGTCCATTACCTATCAAACTATCTAGATCAGAGGTGGCCAATTTCAGTCCTTGAGGAACCTTTAGATATGTCATTGGTCAACACACCTGAATTAAGTAATTAAAGGATTAAGAGGACTCTGGAGAAAGGAACTGCACACTGAGGAGGTAATTAAGCCACTTGATTCAGGTGTGGTGGAGCAAGGACAGATCTAACAGTTGGAGAAAACCTTTCGGTGACGACTAGAGTAGCCCACCCCTTCACTAGATCATAAAATAATAACAATTGAACATCATTGATCTCACACTGGACAAATTCACTTCTGTATCTTAAGCCACCCCCTTGGGGAGCAGTGGGCTGCCACTGTGTGGTGCATGGGGAGCAATTGGGGGTTAGGTTCTTGCTCAGGGACCCAGAGTGCAGGATGTAGGGATTGAACCGGGTACTTGAAACTTTCTTAGAGCACAAGTGCGCAGCTCTAACCACTTGGTAAAAAGTAACTGATAGTCACTTTGTATAGT
>NW_015150814.1:104857-105322 GCF_000732505.1 Cyprinodon variegatus
TGATATGAGAAGCTCTGGCTGGAGGAGATGTGGTCCTCAAAATAGCAGCAGAAGAATGCACAGCATTGTGGTAAAAGCATTGCTCCAGGATCGAGTTGCCTCCTCTAGGCACTCAGGGAAGGCTAGCATGAGTTGCTTTGTAGAGGTTTATGCCTTTCATAGTCATTATCCTTCATAACGGGTGCTTGCTGTCCAAGTGGGGGAGTCCAGCCATGCAATCCCCAGCTTTGAAGCTGCCCTGCAGCAAGCCTTGTGCAAGTTCTGTTCTGCAGACGGGGCTGGTGGACAGCTGCTGCTAGTGACAATAGCACTTGAGAGGAGGAATTGCTGAACATCTGCTTCCTTCTCCTTAGAGGGGAGGCTTAGGCACCAGTTAGGCCTGTGTCCAGCTCGTCCAGATCATAGAGTGGATCAACAGCATCGAGCTGTTTGACCTAACTGGGTCCAGTCAGGTCAAACTCCAGA
>NW_015150814.1:107733-109482 GCF_000732505.1 Cyprinodon variegatus
GTGACAAGCTTGCTACTCACCTCAAATATCAACGTCTGGTAATAGGTAGTGTTCACCAGTGAAGTGACTGGCTCTCCTATGAACAGTTAAACTGGGCCGTTAACCACACTTTACCGCCTGAGAGAAAGCTTTTGGGAAAGAGAGGAGGTTTAGACTGATGTGATTACGTGTTGTTGGGCTCGTAGTAGGAGGAAGGGCCTTCTCCTCTGGGGAGCCGACATCACGTCTTACACCAGTCGGGAGACTGGAGTGATGCCATAAGGCGTCTGGGGGAACAGCGCGAGAGCGTGTCTCACATGTAAGATACCGAAACGAATGATGAAAGAGAACCACTTCATGCTGTAAGTGTATTCTGCCATTTTCTGAACATTCAGTCACATTTTCAAAGAAAACACGACTCAAAGATTTGGTTGTATGAATGTTTTGTTTTCTCAACACACATTTAGAACAACATATATGAACAATAACTTTTCATATCAACAAAATATATTATCAATATAACCAGATTCCAACATTCAGCGCCCATGTAGGACCTTTAGTGAAACTGACATGTGCCATTTTGCAAAAGTGGCATGAAAAGTACCACTTTTGGCTTTCGCTGTCACTCCTCTTCTATACAATCCTCAAAAGAAATTATATTGTAACATGACCAAATGGGAGAAACCTTATTGCTTTTGCATAGCACTGTAATTGGACAAGATGGAAAAAACAGTGACATACACCCTTATTTAATTCTGAAAGATACAGAGTAGCCAAATAGGCGACATTGGTAAGTTTCGCTGAGGTGTTTCATTTAAATATTACTTTGGATTTTACTTGGTATAAAATGCTCCATATTAAAGCCTTGCCCCGTGCTGGGGAAGGTCAGGAAGCAGATCATTCAGATCTGCTTCAAGCAGCAGGTAAACACAAAACATCTCCAAAACAACCTTTCTAAGTGAAAACAAGATCTTTGAAAAGGCATCATCAAAACAAGTACTTAGTAAGTGACCACAGATATAAAAACAGATTAAAAGACTGAAGAAAACAAGTTAGCATTCCTAGAAAATGAGCTTGCACAGTTCAGAAATGGCCTTTTTTGAAAATGTTTTAAAACAGACAAAAGTTTGTGCATCATACAGCTGCGACTGGGATTTCCACAGTAATCTTTTTGTAACAATTTATTCTCCTATGGCTTAAAACTGTTTGCCATCCATAGTGAACACTCTGGCAGCTGTTAAAATCAGTCTTAAATCGGTGTTTAAAAAAATAACAAAAACCCTGTTTGTCAAAAAGACAGGTAGTAAACATATTAGAAAGCAGTTCTAAAGTTTCAAAGGTTAGAAGACGACTTCATCCTTAAATAGCAATCAGTGATGCTCCGTCAGTCAGCGCCTCCTTGTCTGGGTTTGATGGACGAGCACCCTGAGCAGCCCTGGAGTCCCTTCTCCTTGGTGCTGTAGTCAAAACGAGGCAGAACAATAACTCCCCCATCAGACTCGCATCGGACAGCATCGCTTAACGATTTCTCCTCCTCTGCAGCCATGATTGCTTTTACCAAACAGGTGATGGCGTTGTCAATGTTGGTGTCGTCCTGCGGACAGAGGTTAAAAGTCAGAGGCCAAGGATAGAGGTGGTAGAGAAGGCTGAGGGAAAGTATTTATCTCTTATTATTAAATGTTTCGGTGAATAAATAATAAAATTAGGGATGCTCGATATAATCGGCCCCCTATCGGTATCGGCCTTAAAACTGAATATCGGACATCGGCC
>NW_015150814.1:110477-112011 GCF_000732505.1 Cyprinodon variegatus
GCATATCGGATATCGGCCAAAATCCCAATATCGTGCATCCCTAAATAAAATCATACAGATTTTCTTCTTCAAAATCTCTTTAGTTTTAAGCTTTGGTTTTAAGGATCCAAGTGATAAAAATCTAAATGGATTATACAGTTATAAACCTGTTAGCTGCAGTGTGTAAGATCTTAGTAAGCTCTTATGACTGTGAACGAAATCAAGACATTGGATGGATTAATAGGGGGTTGAAAGTAATACTTCAAAATGCAAATCAAATATAAAAAACAAATATAGTTGGCAATATATGTGAAAACAGCTTTTAAACTGAAACAGATGATTTTCATTCAAACCAATTTTTTTCTGTCTTCGGATTTGCCAGAATTGCTGAAATGTTTCGTAATGTTGGCCACATTAACGGTTGAATGAAATATGCTAACAGGGACAAAAAAGGGTTGTCATGGAGACAGGTAAAGATTAGCTTTGCTCTGAGCTGGGTCTGCCTGTGATATTAAAGCTCTTAGCTGTGCTATCTGCAGCTCGTTAACCTACAGGTGTAACTTTCTAAAGGACTGGTGTGGACATGTCCCCACCAAATTTGGAGACAGTTTTTATTTTTTCTTTCTGCTCCCAAGTTGCGCCTTTTGATGTAATACATTATCTGATCTGTCTCTTTGAGACATAATATTATTTGCAGTCGCTATTCACTGCTTACAGAGTAGCTACATGGTTCAAGGAGAGACACACAGCAGCACTCTGTGAAGTTAAACCGGCAACTTCTTATATATATGATACAGTAAAAGTTAGGAGATGGGGGTTAAAAAATTACAGATGCCACGGAAAAATCTGTTTTTTAGGCATATTGAGCTTTTTCAACAAAAAAACAACAACAGAGTGTAAAATTATATAGCCTAATTTAATATGATGCAATTAATTTGACAAAACATTGGGTTTAAATGTTGTTTTCTTCAGTTAAAAAAGCTGGGCTTCCCAGAGGAACATGACTCACAGTTACAGGTAGAAACAAACACATATCTGTCGACCTATCTGTAACCCTTTTATTTAACATAAAAAATCAGACAGTTTCTAGATAGCTATGATATATATGAGTTTCTCTGGCATCATTTTATTGGTAGACAGGTTCATAAATCTGTTTTTAAGCAGAGCACAGAGTAATAGGGACAGATGCAGATTTAAAGATTAAACAGACTTACTGGGATATGCAACATGCAATAAAATATATCTCCAAGTTTACTGGAGAGTTTATATGAAAAAATTATGTAATGCTATATTTAAATTCATGGACTCAGAGATAGCTGTGCCAGCCAACCCAGAGACAGATGCGGGTCAAACTCACAGGTGAGATAGACTTAAAAAGAAATATAAGAAACCTATGAGAATTAGAGCACAAATATAGAGTAAATCAGTGTATGAATAATTTTTGAAATACAACTTTTAACACATAGATTTTGGCTGTCAGCAATATGTGGGACACATTTCTAAATAAGATTTTGCTGCTTGTGTAGGAAGATCAGCAATCATGCCAAATTAACAG
>NW_015150814.1:114942-118015 GCF_000732505.1 Cyprinodon variegatus
ATGATGGATGATGGATGGATGAATGAATGGATGGATGGATGGATGGATGGATGGATGAATGGATGAATAAATGGATGGATGGATGGATGGATGAATGGATGAATGAATGGATGGATGGATGGATGGATGGATGGATGAATGGATGAATAAATGGATGGATGGATGGATGGATGAATGGATGAATGAATGGATGGATGGATGGATGGATGAATGGATGGATGGATGGATGCAGGGGTGGATGGATGGGTGGATGGATGGATGGATGAATGGATGAATGAATGGATGGATGGATGGATGGATGGATGGATGAATGGATGGATGGATGGATGGATGGATGGATGAATGAATGGATGAATGAATGGATGGATGGATGGATGAATGGATGAATGAATGAATGAATGGATGGATGGATGGATGGATGGATGGGTGGATGGATGAATGGATGGATGTCCCTGTGTCCCTAAGTGAGAGAAAATTGACCATGACTGAAAACAAGCAGCTCACCTTTGCAGATGTTTCAAACCAGCCGACAAAGCCGTGATCCTGGGAGAAGTTCTCTAGTTTAGGAAGTTTGGGGCACAATCCATGCTGACGCTGGTCGCACTTGTTGGCGAGCAGAACGGTTGGAACAGGCCTCCCATTACTCAGAGTGACCTAACGGAATGAAGGAGACGTAGTTAAAACAACACCATGTAAAACACAGAACTGAGCCTTGGATCTTATAGTCATCTGTCTGTAAAGGTGAGAGTTCACCTAAACATGAACATGTTAATCACTACTTTTTTCAAAAAAACTTGTTTCTACTTCCCTCAGGTGAACAACATAACTATTAGTGATAAGAAAAAAACAGACTTTCTTGGATTAAATCACAAATATCAAGTGAGCTTAAGTGAATAAATAATTATTTGTTTTTTTGCATCGTTATAACAACTCTGTCCCATTTTGGATGAGGTATCAAGATACAACATTCAGTAGAGATTTTAGTTTTTCTTATTTGTTCTATAGGCCTGCTTATTTCCATTGTTTTGTTGTGTCTGTTTGTATAAAAATGTGTTTTCAATTATATTGGAAACCTTGAAATAAAGCAATCCCATTTAAACATATATATTTGTATTCCATGTGTCTAATGCTGCGTTGAGGCTGAAAGCATTTTGGTCTTCTTTGCGTCTGATTTACATTCCAAAGTCTATGGGGGACGGCGTCAAGAGGTCCAGCTGCACTTTTGAGCATCGGCAGCGATGCATCCCAGTGTTCTGGCGTCCGAGCATTAGTTGCTGGAGTTCAGAAAATTGACTGCTGGATGCCTGAGCGTCAACCAATCAGACAACCTGATCAAGGAATTTGTATGGGGGAGATAGACACTGGTTAAACTCCAAAGGTGAAAAAAAAAGCCAGAAGAACGGATAAGGAGTTAAAAAAAACCTGGCTTCAAACAGCTGCTCGCCGCCCTTCATCCTCGATACGAAGTTCTGGGCCACAAGTTTTTCAACTCAGCGCTACCTAATTTGAACAATGAGTGCAGGGAATCAGTGCAAAATGAGCTGCAATCGGACCTCTGGTCAAGTCGTACATCCAAGCCCTACAGTACCTCCGCCTCTCAGTTCATTACATAGACAGAGAATGGAACCTGAGAAGTATCTAGAATCTTTTAGATAAATGTCAATAAGCATTATTTTTAATCGATACTTTTTTTGTATATCGCCCAGTCTTAGCTTAAACTATTTTTTCAAACTCATCAAATCAAATTAATTCAAGTTGCTGTCTGACTTGTAGCTACAGAACAGAGCAGCTATACAACCAGAGCGTCGAGCGTCCAGAACGTTGAAGGTTCAAAGCAACTTGACCAAGCATTTAAATTTTAGCTTTTAAGCTTTAAATGCATTTGGTGTGAACGCACCATTAGACTTGTTCATCTGGCCCCCTTTTAAAAGTCTTCTTCCTCAGTTGCTTAGCAGCTCTGCAACACTTACTTTTGAGTCCAGATCTCGCTTCCACTTCAGGACAGCCTGAAACGTAGACAACCTTGTCATGTCGAAGACAACAAGAGCCCCCACTGCTTCTCTGTAGTACACACGGGTCATATTTCCATAGCGTTCCTGTCCTATAAGGAAAAGACATGATGGACACAGATCATTGTCTGTTATCTTGCTATCAGCCTTCCACTTTTATTAAGAAGTAAGTGAGTAAAGTAAGTAAAAGTTATTTGCATAGCATTTTTCACTGATAAAAATCACAAAGTGCTTCACAGTAAAAAAAAAAAGTAAAAATTTAATAAAATAAAACAATGTGGAATACAATTTATATCAACATTTTAAAAAGAAATGAAAACATACAAAGCTTGAACAGCAGCATCTTCAGTTGGTTTTTAAAAGAATCAACAGGATTCATACAGCGTAAAAAAGGATTTTTAAGGATTTTAAATTGGACTGGTAACCAGTGCAGTATAAATACAAATGCCTGTTATGATGAAAATCACAATATTTTAATGTTAAGTCTTCTTTTCGATCCTTCTGTTATGTTTTTCCTAACTGCTTTAATGATTTTGTTCCTGCAGCAGAAGATAACAGATAAATCCATCTCAGCAGTGCTTGGTATGAGCTAGAAATAATGTTTAAATATTCTGAAATAGAAATATAACATTTTATCAAGTTATGGGTCTATAAAAGGACCCCCACCTTTAGGTTAATACATATTTTTACCAGTAATATCTGCATAGGAGCTACATGATGGTGCAGTTAGTAGGTGAATGGATCAGTAGAAGGACAGAAGTCGTTGCTTTTTGTCATTTTGCAGAGAAAGTCACGCTGCAACATCAGGGTTTATTTTTGCATACTTTAACCAATTGAGGTGCTATAAGTGTTTCTCAACCTTTTTTGACATGTGTACCCCTTTGGGCATTTTGTCTTACCATGAGTACCCCTCTGAGTCAAAAGTATTAATGATTGTCCAAAAGTGGAACGTATAGCTGATTATAAAATAAAAACTATTTTACTAAATATTTTAACCTGATGATTTTTTCTTAAGCATTTAAAGCCTGATCCAAGAATAAGACAAAACAGAAAATTACTTTTTT
>NW_015150814.1:118296-121421 GCF_000732505.1 Cyprinodon variegatus
TGTCAGACGCAAAACATTTCAGAAACCGTATGTATCAAATACGATACATTTGGCATTATAGGGTTAAGCATTTAATTCTTTCCATTTCAAATAAAAAAAAACATAAATGTATTAACTGGAAGTTAATAAGGAATCAAAAATAATTACAAAATAAAATCTTATTATGAACCTGCATTTATAAATCTGGAGCTCCCTTATAATCACATTTAACCTGGATAAATTGGGAACAAAGTACAGAACAAAAATTATTGACAGACTTACTTAATTAGTTAAACTTTGTTTTCATCAAGACACTTGAGCTGCTTTTATGAGCTACGATAGCTCAGTGTGAAAAACAGCTGATCTCAGGCTGTTCTCTACATCCAGTCTGTACCTCTGCTTGGTTTGGATGTGTGTCAAAGCTGAGGCTGAACTCAAAGAAAAACTTACTTTTTGGTTGTTAAAAGCTTATTTAATTTTTCAAAGCAAAATCCCAGGCCTATTTTATTTTACTACCTAAGAAATAAGATATTTCATGTACCTCCTTGCAATGCACTCACTGACCACTAGGGGAACAAGAACCTTCAAGGTTGGGAATCATTACTACAAGATCATGTTATGTAAAAATAAAATAATACTTTTTGCAATATAACCTTCTCTGGTTGTTGTTTTTGCTCCAGGCGTAGTGAGCCACAGATATGAAGGTGTTTTAATTTTGATCCCCTGTCAGATCTGTTTGAGACTTATTTTGAAGTATGAAATGAAGTGACTCTTGAATTATTTTCATAATTTATAACTATCTACCTTCAGTGTCTTGACTGTTTAAACAGTTTTTTTTTATCCATCCATCTTCATGTGGTATGGTAATTATGGTAAATAGCAGAAAACGACATAAAAATTGCACATGAACACCTTCTCATGTTGGTATTTCCACTGGAAAGTTAGGAAAAATCTATGATGCCTGAGTTGCACAGATGAGGTAAACTTTGACCTTTCAGAGTGGCGGAGAGCAGCAAAAGGATTTTATATAGCGAGTACTGCATCGTTAAGCATTCTCTAATGTTGTCCCAAAAAGTTAAAAACAATCCACTGGATGTTTTTTCCAAGTTTGAAGACGTTTTGCTTCCCATTCAGGAAGATTTATCAATTCAAAATGTCACAAATAGCATTCAGTTCGAGGCTTTATAGAATGGACCAAAAACAAAGCCTTGTTTTGGCTTAAAAAATATGCAAATTGAACCGGAGGAACAGGTCTGCCCCTTAGGAATGTGCTGTCTATGTCTATGAAAAGGGGGTCGTTAGGGGGAATTGTTGGTCTGACTGAACGGGCGAGGTTCAGCCAGGATCTGTTCCCTTGTAAGGTGGTGGGGTTTCGATGACAGCAGGAAGGAATCAACTCTATCGGTTTTTGAAAGCTGAAATCTGAGACCACCCTCTCTGTTTAAGGTCTGTTTTTCTTTCTTAACATAGATTGCTTCCTTCACACCCCTCTCAAACTATGTTATCTTGTTATCTTTGTAGCCTACACAATGATGTGACATAAATATTATAAAAAAAATATCACCATTTAACAATGTGTCTATTGGAAATGACAGTTAATGTTTTATTAGATGCTCGCTAGTAGTCAGTTGTTGCAGATTAATTAGGAATTCTATTACTCTTTTACCCGAACAGCAGGTCAGGATAATCTTTGGATCCAACATATTTCTCTTGTCTACCACAACAAAAGCACTTGAACTCAATGCAGTGGTAATTTCCACTCTACATGTGGAAAGGATCATCTTAACCAGACAACATGGAGGCACCAAGAGTGCTTTTCTTTGTAAGATATAAAGAAGTTTAGTAAACAGGATCTGCACTAGTTGTCCCAGACTTTCAAACGTATCCAGGAGTCAGATTTGAACATTTGAGCATACTGTTTTAGACCTCCTACCCTAGAGAACATTTCTTCAGAAGAAAAAACAAAAGTGTGATTTATCATTTGCTAGAAAACACTTAGACAGTCCACTGTCTGAGTTCTGGACCACCTCCCTGGTCTCCACAGGTGTTTCCCCAGCCATCAATGTGACAATGAAGAGATGTGTCAGTCCTTATAGTCCAACAATGTCCAGAACCTTCAGTATCTCAAGAAAAATCAAATCTACCTTTTTAACTACCACTGCTTTCACCTTTGTCAAAGCCGTCTCTTCCCAAGAGGACCTGGTGACTTGACAGAGGAGACCCTGAAAGCTCTCCTTCTATCACAAGACAATATCCTCCGTCTTCATCAGCAGACCCATACAGGTCCAAAACCAAACACGTCTTGAGGTGCGCCAATTCCCTTTTTAAGATTCAATGCAATTCAGTTTATTTATATAGCGCCAATTTACGACACGTAATCTCAAGGCACTTTACAGTTCTCCAGATCATACAGTCAAATTGATTCAAAGTTTTCTATATAAGGAAAACCGGTTGATTGCATCGACTCATTGACTCGATGGCAATCTCACACGAAGCATGCTTGTAGCGACAGTGGAGAGGAAAAACTCCCTTTTAACAGGAAGAAACCTCCAGTAGAACCAGGCTCAGTGTGAGCGGCCATCTGCTGAGGCTGACTGGATGTGAAGGAGACAGAAGCAGAGATACAGAAAGACTCAGAGATATAAAATGCAACTGTCAACCAGCTCCACAGGTGGCCCCCATCCAGGAAACACAGAGCCAGGCAGACGAGCTCAGAGCCAGCTCCCATGTCAGAGGATGAAGAGAGCACATCCGGCCATTCACAGTCAGAGAAACAGGACTACAATGAAAAACAGGCAGAGCTCGAACATCTATAAACAAAGGTGTTGATGGAAGCAGCACAGCTGATGTTTCTCTCCAGGATGGAGCCACAGCCAAACAGGAACAGACCAGATGAAGCTACTATGAGAAAAAGCGGAGAGAGCATAACATTAGAGATTGAACTAATAGATTCTGCAGAGTACGAGAATAGAGATTGGATGAAACAGAATGATGAAATGGGGGTCCCTATGTCCTCCAAAAGTCTAAGCCTATAGCAGCATAACTATAGAGATAGCTCAGGATAACCTGTGCCACTCTAACTATAAGCTTTATCAAAAAGGAAAGTTTTAAGCCTAGCCTTAACAGTTGACAGGGTGTCTGCCTCA
>NW_015150814.1:123042-130975 GCF_000732505.1 Cyprinodon variegatus
TGGATCAGCTAAAGGCTTTTAACTACAGTTTGCGGACTTCCTGATAGTAAAGAATTACAATAGTCCAGCCTTGAAGTAACAAATGCATGGACTAGTTTCTCAGCATCACCCCTGGACAGGAGATTTCTCATTTTTGCAATATTACGCAAGTGAAAGAAGGAAATTCTAGAAACCTCTTTGATATGGGATTTAAATGACAGGCCCTGATCTAAAATACACAGTAAATTTTGCAGTGTTAAAATTACACTTTAAGTGTGCATTTGGTCCCACTAGGAAATAGTGTTAAATTAGAACGTAGTGTATCTTACTCCAGTTGTTGTAATAACTCTAAAAGTCAATGTACTTTGACACTACATCTTTAACACTGTGGAATTTACTGTGTAACACCAAGATTTTTTACTTTACCATCTGAAATCAATTTAATCCCATCTAAAATAAGTGACTGATCCACACTGGTCCAAATGACTATAACTTCTGTTTTGTCTGCATTCAGGAGCAGAAAGTTAAGATGTTAAGCAGTAACTTCCTTAAGGCGGTCCTTGTCTACATATCTAATTTTCTAAACCATTTGTCAGGAAGCTGCACTGTTATGCTTAGATGATGCAATCATTATTTTTTTTCTGTTAATAAAAATCTTTTTTGAATAAGAGCTCTTTCATCTTTGGTGAAGTTATGTTTAACTGTAACTTAAGTTTTCTTGAAAACAGGAACTGAGTCTAGTTTTCACACTGAATTTTAAAACCATAGACATAATTAGAGGTGAAAAAAACTGTAAGACCTCAATGCAGAACACACACACACACACAAACACACACACACAAGTCAAGTAACACTATCCTTGGGGGGACTTCTGATTGACTTCCATTCATATCGCATTCATTTCTTTGACCTAACCCTTACCCTAAGCTTAACCCTAACTCTAAACTCAGTTCAAACCTTAGTCCTAAACTTAACCCCCATACAAAGAAGAGAACTTCTCCTTATGAGGACCAGTCATAGGTCCCCACAAGTACTTATTTCCTAAAAATGTAGCATATTTATTTGAAACTGTCCCCACAGGGTAACAAAATATGCCCAAACAAACCTTTTACACTCTGTTTTGTTTCCATGTTTTATGGGGAATTTTCACTGACTGTATTTGTATGGGCTTACCAAGACAGCTATCCTTACCCTAAACATTACCAACATATACCAGCCCTAAACCTAAGCTAACAGATAACTACCATAAGTTCATATAACCCCAAAACCCAAGGAGCGAACTGTTCTTCATGGGGACCAGTTAAATGGTACAGTTGAACGGCTTTTTCTGCACTACAAACAAACACGCACTCACACTAAATGCATGATTCATTCTCTGTCCTGCTCCCTAACTTCCTCCACATGATCCGAATATAGAGGTGAATCAGCAACAGATACACACACATATAAATGCCTAACAGATGCACACTCTGCACAAGACCTAGACTGCAAGGCAACCCACAGACCAAACTAAAGATTAGTTAAGTTGATAACGCACTGAGCAAAGCTGTCTCACTGAAAGTCATGTCTTTATAACAGACTCTAAGACCCTCCCTGCAGTTGCGCATAATGTGTTATCATGGCGGAAAGGAAGAGAGACGTTAGCAACAGCTTCTGCAAATGACTCAATAATATGATACAGGAGACAAATTGTAATTTTGACATTTGTTAATTAACTTTTACATAAATATAATAGTTTGTTAGGATAGAGCATGAACAGGATCTTTGTGTCTGAGGATGCATTTTTACAACTCTGTGTTTTAAGTGATGAGAATACAGTGTATAGTTCAAGCATATAAAAATGTAATAATACAATTATTTAGTTGTGATATATCTATGTAGATATTGGTGTGTTAATAGCAGTTTTGTATTTAGATATGGAATGTAGTGTACAGTAGTGCTTATTTACATTTGCTTTCAAACCCTTTGTAAAAGTATATTTTACAATAAATGTACCGACGATTTATAAAATAAAAGATAATTGTTAAATTTTTTCTATGTAAATTAAAGCCTAAACTATATTTTACAGTAATACGAATCTGCTGTATTTGCATAAAAGGCCTACTGATCAGGCAAATATATATTTGTCATCTAATCAGAGCTGTTGAATTACCTTTTAATATCATTGTAACATATTTTGCATAAAAACAGCAATACAATGTATATCAGTTATCCTTTTATTAACAGTGAAATACGTTGTATTCATAACGAGTTGCAGCTGTCCCCAGGTGCAGGGGCATGGCAACATCTTACCCCAGCTTGTGAAAAAATTTAATCTTTTTAATCAGCTTTAAATGATTTTCACTATTCTCCTGCAAAAAGCCATGATATTAATTTTAAACATTGGTGGATCAATGTCCATGCAGGTTTTCGTTGCAAACACTAAAGGATGCAGACCCTCTGCAAAAGACTCTCAAAGGAAGGCGTAACAGAGACAAGTGACACTACCTCTGCTGTGATTGGCATAAAGGCGCTGCTCACTGACATACTCATCCTCTTTCCTGTGGAGCTAAAACATGGAGACCACATTGGAGAGAACTCCTCCTGTGCACACCGTGCGCAATGCCAATGAAGCTTTGTACACGTCTATAGTTGAGAAGGATGTAGGCGCAGTACTTGCAAAAATACGGTGACCCTGAAGTGCAAACTGCAACAACAAATCTAAAAGCACAACTACATTAAGGAAATTGCACCTACTTAAAGCACAGCGCAACTACATTAAGAAAAAAAAAACTACATAAAGCATTTGTAGTTGCAGTTTGCACTTCAGGGCCACCGTACAAAAACCACAGAGGGGCAGTTATCAACACAATAACAGCAAATTCAGAAGAGAAGAGAAGAAACAGTCAATGTCCTACTTCCAAAATGGCAGAGAAAACTCTGTATCCTCCATTTGGAACGAGGCCTAACGCGGCATTCAGCGCCAAGTTACAGTCTCTTCTACAATGACCAGACGTCCCCAATCTCCAGGGACAGTCCCCGTTTTGGTCCACTTGTCCCCGGCTAAAGCTGTCCCAAACTTTACTGTTTTATGAATGATGTGGGAAATGTTGCATGTAAACTTTTATTACAGTGGAAAGAGTGTGTGAGCATATTGTGAACAGAAATAGCTTTTACTGTAGCTGGTTACGTCACAACCGATAGGGAGCTGCCAAATGTGTGTTATTTGGATTGGGCTGATCCTTGTGATAAATGTTTGGTTCATGCCCAGGTTAAAAACGGTTTTGGTAAATGTAACATAAACCAAGATAAACTTCAAAAATCTAAAAAAAGAAGATATTTGGATTAAAGGTAGCAGAATGATTGAAATCTCATTGTAAAGCGCTAATCTGCTATGGTGGTTCATCAGGGATCAACAAGGTTTCGTCTAAAGATGTTTTAGAACTGATTAGTGATCTTTAATTCATACGTTCAGAAAGTTATAGGGGGACCAGATTTGGATTTCTGAAAAAGAGGACCAAGCATTTGAACCGAGCCATCAGCTCCGGGTCCGGAGCCAGCCGGGGATGGAGCGACCGAACGTCACCCGCTGACAATATGCTTCCCCCCGCCTGCCCGGGGGGGAAGCCCAGGCCCCCCGTCTGCCGGAGTTCCCGGACTGGCCCTGGACCTGACGGCTCGGTTCTGCTGCACTGTAATCGACCAAAATCCTGGACGATTTTGAAATCCCCCGGAAATTTTTTTTAGGTATGAAAAGTAGGACATGTCCATGAAAAAGAGAACATCTGGTCACCCTAGATAGTTAGTTATTATTAGTAGTTATTATAAATTTTCCCATTCATTAATGTTTGGGATGTCTGAGCATTAACTTCCAAGTTCAGGTGTGCTTTTCTAATCCTCAGTTTGAAAAATTTAGATTCAGTAACATACAAAGTGAATGAGACAAGATCTGCATGATCTAAGAATGATGGAGTAAGAGACAAGCCCCTGTTTAATGTTCATTTATTATTTTGGATTATCTTATAGCGCTAAATATTTTTGTGGTAACTAGCTTTTTTAGTATTTAATCAGGTGAGATAATAATAATAATAAGTAGGATGAGATTATATCAAAATAACTCCAGTACCCCGCCTAAAAAACAACAACTTCCAAACTGATTAATCCAGGTGTGTCTGACCTGAGTAACCAGGCAGACACATCTGGATTAATCAGTTTGAAAGTTGTTGTTTTTTCAACACATTACAGATCAAAGAAAAATATGATTAAATAAAGTAACAACAAAATGTAATTCTTTTAACATTATGAACACACTGGTTTATTATTATTGAGCTTATTGTAAGAAAACATTTTTTTAAAAAGTGTTGCAAATGTGTAATAATATCCTTGTCTTATAATTTCTCTTGCAGCAGTGATGCAGTTTTAGAAAGGGTTCGCTTACTTGGTTTAATCTGTTTTCAATCTTTGAGCTCTGCTAGAATGTTAGCAGAAAAATATGGAAATATAAGGTTTCAAAGATACTTTTCATTCCCGTGGGCTACGTTCACACAGCAGCCTGAAGTGGCCCAAATCAGATTTTTTTTGCCCATATGCGACCTGTATCTGATCTTTTCGTGGCAGTCTGAACAACACAGATCCAATTGTTTTCAATGCGACAAGAACAGAATATTCCAGGAGGATAATTATTCTTATGAACTGATTGCAAAGATGACGCTCTGAGGTGGACTTTCTTGCTCAAAAATGTATTAAAACAATTTTTTTCCAACTCATGAAAGGAAATAAAGACACTCTAGACTGCACCGACAGAACAGAGCAGGAGCATCTAGTGTCAAACATGCTGACCGCCATTTGACCTGCCGTCCAAGTTTTAATGTTTAAAGTCTGTTTTTTTTTTTTATGCCCAGAATGTAAAACCCCCATAAGAATATTTGGAGTAATTAGTCTTTTGATGTTGCTATTTCATGGCAAATCAAGAGAAAATTGGCTCGATTAAAGCCACGTTATATTTCTGCTGTTGGAAATGCTGTTGTACTTCAATTTTGTAACAAACAAAAAAAAAAAAACTTAAACCTAAACAAGCTTTCAGTCATATTTAGGTAAAATATATCCCAAATAGGACAGAATTCTAAATAAATAAAATAGTAAAAAATACATAAATAAGTCTATTTCCAAGACAACAGAGAAAATAAAGGAAGCAGAAGCGACTCCTAGTGAAGGTCAGACACCCTTGGACTTTTTAAGAAATGGAACAAACCACTGAAGTAAAAAACTAAATAATGGTCAAACTACGGTGCAGATAAAAGCTGTACCTTAATTATGCTTTGAACAAATGTATGTCCTGAAAAAATGCTGCATCTATGTGTATTTGCATTTTAACTTTGACAGCCCTAATTACAAGGTTTTTTTTAACACTGAGCCAAACTGCTTCCAACTCATCAACCTATGACTTTGCCTGATCACCAGCATATGACATGAGGCATGATATTCCATTAAAATCCTCTAGGGAAAAGCATTTGGACATTAAATCAAAGCCCACATCGATCTTTAACCATTTAAGATAGTAATCATGTCATTGCTTCTAATTAATAAAGTGTTCTTTAAACTCAGAACTGAATGAAAACTTTACACAAATTGCTGTTCTATCTCAAGCAATCACATGAACTGATCCTCAGGATGTGCTGAAGGCTGCGTTCCCTGACCAAAAGGTCCACAAAGGTTCCTCTTTCGAAACTCCCCATCAACTGACCCTCATAAAGACAAGTACATTTGGTTTATATGGTTCTGGACCTCATTAACAATGAAAATGTCTCTGTAGAGAGGACTCAAAATGATGGAACCAGGCGGCCATTTTCATCTCAGTATGATGCAAATTCAGCTAGGATCATCTTCCTTCTCTCAGAACCACTGATGCCACAATCTTTCTGGCCAACCAATACGTGTCATCTGTTTTAGGAGTTGGCAAGGACAACAAAGCCCACAATGCAGCAAAAACGATGATAGAAAAAATGGTCAAATGTGGACCTGTATAGAATAACATAATAGTGAAGAGTTAAAAAATAAACAAATAAAATACTGTGCTGTAAAGTGTTTTAACAACATACATACTGTGCACCTGAGGAAATAAATAACCAATATACAGCTATGGATGTTTTACACTAATGGATATTTGAAACTAATATTTAATTTGACTAAGATAGAAACTGTGTAAAAATCAGCATGAATGTAACAATGTATTGAGGTTGTTGGGAACAGTGGTGGTTATAGATTCTTCCAGCTGCTGGGAGGAAGGATCTGTGATAATGCTCCCTGGTGCATTTAGGGTGCAGCAGTCTGTCACAGCTTCATGCATGAGGTGGGAAATATTATCCAACTGAAATGTTAATTTAGTTAGGATCCTTTTTTTCCAACCTATTGCAGAGAGCATCCAATCACGGAGCTGGCCTTCCTGATCAGCTTATCCAGCTGCTTTCTCTCAGCTACAGATAGGCCACTGCTCCAACACACAGCTCTATAGAAGATGGCTAATGCCAAAACAGACTTGTAGAAGGTCTTTAGTAGCGTCCCCTGCAGTCCAAAAGTCATCAGTCTCGTCACGAGGAAGAAATGAGACATGAGAGAAATAATCCCAGAGATGTGAGTCACCAGGATGCTCTGCCAAATGATTTTAGATCATCAATGCCACCAGTTTGAATAACACTGCTGGTCTGATGATGTGAATTTTAAAACCAAACGTTAGCCAAAAATGGTCTGATACCAAGTAAATCTTGGGACATGTTGTTTGTTTTGGACAGTAGTAGAAGTTTGGTGACAAAAGAGATCATTATGGCCATTGATTCCAATGTGCCTTGAGATGTCCATTACCTATCAAACTATCTAGATCAGAGGTGGGCAATTCCAGTCCTTGAGGAACCTTTAGATATGTCCTTGGCTCAACACACCTAAATTAAGTATAATTAAGTATTAAATGATTAAGGGGACTCTGGAGAAATGAACTGAACACTAAGGATTTAATTCACCCATTTGATTCAGATGTTGTGGACAGATGTAACAGTTGTAGGAAACCACAGTTGCACACCCTTTAACTCTAAAGGCTGATTCATACTTCGAAACTAGGTCATCTGCGTAGGTCTCGTGGTGAACGCAGAGAGACGATCCCGCCCCCTCTGCAGATACTCTGCACAGCATCACCTCTCCCAAACTGTATGTGACAGCGGAGAGTGCCGCAGACAGCAGGCCTCTGATTGGTCAAATCTGCATCCGCTTTACTCATGTGTATCTCCTGCTTGGTAGTTGGATCAGCTAGAAGAGCGAGGTGCGCAAGAACGCTGGGACCCTTTTTCCACCTGGATCCCCGCTCTTTTTCGCCCTCATCTCTCTCCGTTGTCGCACAAACTTGCCCCTTTCCCCTTCCTCACCGCCTCTGCCGTATCTAGACCCACAGTTAGTTCATCATTTTCCCCTTTTGCTTTGTGACGTGGAATAAACATAGCGCAGACCACGCTTCAATATGGAGTATAAATCAAAAATGTCTGCGTCTGCCTGCGGCACGCTGCTGCAGGAGTATAACCAGCCCGTTATACTGTGGAAACCCATTTAGTTACTTAACTACTCCCTCTGTCTGTCTCGTGTTTTTATGTGCTTTTCTTGTGCTGAGTTTTTTTTAGATATCTCAAGCTGTATCCTATCAAGGATAAAGTGTAAAATATACTTTTTTTCCCCCGTCTCTTCCCAAAAGAGGTTCCTATCTTTCCACAGAGATAAAGGCAGCTCTATAGGTAACCGCCTGGGACCTGGACAGCCAGGTAACCGGTGGGAACCTGGCAAGCCATAAGAATGAGCCACGGGCAGCGTTCTGCACTTTGACTTAGACAGATTTATTTGTCATTTTGTAAAACAAAAGGAAATTTCGTTTGGAAGAGCTCTCTGGACAATTTCATCTTTTTAAAAGTCCAGCCTTGAAAAATAGTAAAAAAAAAAA
>NW_015150814.1:134090-136511 GCF_000732505.1 Cyprinodon variegatus
GAGGCTATAAGTGATTTACTTTTGTGTGTTTTTGTCAGGCAGAAATTTATTTATACCCCCTTAGGGTGTAAGAGGTTAAGACTGTCTGTAATTCTTGTGTAAACACGATTAAAGCATGGATCCATGGTGGTAATTCATGCAGTGGTGCAGGAGACGTTGTCTTAGTAAGTTTGGCACCTTTATTACCATCTGAAATCTCAGAGGAATATTCCTGACAACAGGGGGGATTTACCATTAGGCAATACTGGGCAGTTGCCCAGGGCACAAAGTTCCTGGTTGCCCCATAAAACTTTATTTTTGCACATTAATTATATTTTTGATAAAATGTCTTCTGCTAAAATGCCATCAGAACACTTATAATATTAAGCGTGTCTCGCCTCCTGTTTGGAAAAAGTCTTTCATTCATTTTGAGACGGCATGAAAAGTCAGCTGAGTACAAAACTTGTAGAGGAGAACACGAAAAGGGACAAGAAGACAGGGACAAAACATAGACCAACTAATGTATGTCTATTCTATGGACATTTCTGTATCTGTATAATGGGTCTGTTTTATGTCTTGTATTCTCAATACAGAGGACCCCCTCCCTGTCTTTGCCTAGGGCCCCAAATTTCCTAAATCCATTCTTGCCTGACAACATGCTTAATCCATAACAGGAGGGATTAAATGAAGGTAAAACAAATTACTATCATAGTGGAAGAAAAAAAAAGAGATAAATGAATAGAATTGAATAAACAAACTTTGTATTTCTTTGTGCTTTGGGAAACTTTTTGGCATACATGAAACCATGAAATGGACACCACTTGATGACAAAGAGGAATAACAGGGTTTTACATTTGGATCAGAATACCTTTAGAGTTTATGTTTATTATTGTTATTTTTTAAAAGCATGAAAAAAAAAACTGAGTCATGCCTTTGAATCTAACAGAAATGATTCTATGTTAATTCATTCTTCTACGTGGTGCACTTTGTCCCAAGATCTTGTAAATTTGCAATAAAAACCCTGAAAATGCTAAGGCAGGCTTTTCATTTTCATTTTCCCTCCAGATGAAACAGGGTCAGAAAATGCACACAGAATAGTTCTGGAGGTAAAGCAAGCCACAGGACTTAGAAGACAAGCGTTCATGATAAAAACAAAGTAATTCCCCTTTAAATTCTAGGGTTATTTGTGGCAAAGGTCTGGCTGGGCGTACTTTCACTTTAGGCCTTATCTTTGTTAAATACATACCATAACCGGTTTATATATGTAATTCGGATTGTGGTAAAGACTGAAATAAAGACGGGCCTTTACTTTTGCTTTTTTTAACCTTCAATTTATATATATTACTTAAAATTACTCAAGTAGTCTGGAAGTACTAAAGTATCTGAACACAAAAAAATACAAAAACACAAGAAAAGCTTGATCAGCTGATCAAAGAAGAGAGCAGTGTGCAGAGTAATGAAGGTTTAGAGCAGAACAAACACTAAAGGTTGCAGAGACACTCTGTTCCTTATTTATAAACCTATGAAAGGACATTTTTACCAGAGGTGCACCTCATGCACAATTCATTAGAATTTAGTAATGACCCAAATCATATTCGAGTTTAGCTGTTGGTGGAAGTCACAATATTGGGTAAAACTTGTCGGGTGTCTGAGCTCTCAGTTCTTTTCTATTTATAACTTATCCAGTTCAGTTCTGTTTTCAAAATTCTAAAAATTTGCAATACATTTGCTAAATTCACTGAAAAGAGCTGTTGAGGCTATTGTTATTATCTATTAAATTTCAGCCTATTTCTTTGAACTGTACCATAAACGCTAGAACACTTTAGAATTACTTTTATTTCATTCTGACATAGCTGAACACATTAACTTAAGACTAAGATTACCTTTAGTGTTGTCCTTCTCCAGCTGGAAAATAGAGGTTTAATTCCGAATAACTGATATAAGGTTTCTTCAGAAAGATCTGATTTATAATAGCTTTCTTCAAAATTTGTAGGTAGATAGAAATCCGAACCCTAAGTAATACTGAGGTAAAAAGACAATATCCCACGCTTAGAACATCTCAGGGAGCTTTGTTCAATTAATCTCCTGGAAAGTGGCGTGTGCTCAAAGTGCTCTGATTGGAAACAATCTTAAAGTTACTGGATGTAGACAATGAACGATGGAGCTTCAGGGTTTTCTGAGGCTCAAACTAACTGTTAAGGGCAGCAAACTTCTATGAGAATGACCAAAGGAGGGGAGAACTCCTCCAGTGAATGCAGCGTAAACTGCAGAGACTAAAGAGAGGCTTTTTAAACAAAGTGGTGCCAATGCAACAACCAGCAGGTACAATAATGACCAGTAAAAGCATCATTGATAAAAACAGACTGAGCTGTAAGTGTTCAGAGGTACAACAGTAATCTAAAACAATTGGATCTTAATGGAACAACGGCCAGGTGTAAAGAA
>NW_015150814.1:136792-139167 GCF_000732505.1 Cyprinodon variegatus
CAGCTAAGGAGGGTCTAGAGAAGCCAATTAACCTGACAGTCATGTTTTTGGACTGTTGGAGGAAGCCAGAGTACCCAGAGAGAACCCATGCATGCTCAGGGAGAACATGCAAACTCCATGCAGACAGACCCTGGGCCGGGAATCAAACCCAGAACCTTCTTGCTGCAAGGCAACAGTGCTACCCACTGCCCCACTGAGCAGCCAGAGAAAGTAATCATAAAAAGGAAATCACTCTGGTTGGTTAAAACCAAACCTGAGTTCTTCAGACTGTAAAACACTTCAACGACATTAGGGAAGTTGGTCAATGCTGGCAGATGATGGATTTATCTAGATACCACTGAGGCCCACAGGTGCAAATGAAACGAGACGAGCTGAAAAAACATGTGTGATGCAAACTCCAAAACATGCAATCACAAAAAAACAACAGAAAAATGCTGCTTATGAAAAAGAAACAAATTTTAACAGGTGCAAACCAGCAGCAAATGACAAAACAAGCTGCAAACAGACATATGATGCAAACTCTAGAACATGCAAACACAAAAAACAAACGTAAGCACAGGAGAAAAAATTACTGCAAGCAAAAACAAAATGCTCCAGTGACAGAAGGAAAATGATGCTTATACTAAAATAGCTGTATAGTTGCTCAAAGAAAACAGAAGTTTTAGTTATATAGTTATATATAGTACGTAAATAAATACAGTTACTATGTAAGTGTATTTACCAAAGAAAAAAAATCAGACAGCTTATCTCATTATTTTGAGTAATTATGAGTTATTATCTCGTAATTATGAGAAAAGATCTGGTAATTACGAGATCTTATCTATATATTTGGTTATGATTACTTGAGCCAGTAATGAAACATCTCTCAGAAAGCAGGTCTTCATGGTCACTTCTTGAAATTATCTGCATCTGTTCCAATGAACAGTTCTCTGGTGGGAGGTCTGACCTGATACGCGTTAGAGCTCCGCTCCTGTTTTTCACTTTATCAACAAAGTACGCAGCTTTAAACCTGGGACCTGACCATACGCGAAAATCCCTCAACAGCTCCATTAATACAGATTCCATATAGTTTTAGTTTTTCATATGAATCGACATGCCAAATAAAGTTGGGACCTGGTCGTTTTAAACAATTCTGAAGCCTCAACTGTACTTCTTGCGGATCTAAGATTTTGAGAATGTAGTGCCACTCGCCACATCAGCAGGGTTGCCAGATGTCACTGACTTTTCCAACTAAAAAAAATTTCATGAACTGCCTGGATATACGAAATCTCGCCCAATTTGAACCAAAGTCTATTGATCTCTTAGGCCATAAATCTAAAGAAAAATATTTTTTACACATAGCCTAAAATTGGGAAACATCCCAACCTGGCAACAATGCACGTCAGACGGGAAACATTAGTCTTTGGATGCAAAACCCCATCATGCACTGCAACATAGTTTTGCAAAATATTCTAACATAAATTCGCCAAATATAAGAGGAACATCATAGTTTGAGCTCCTTGAGTTATTTACTGTCACAGGTAGGTGCTTTGGTTGGAGAGTAAGCGTTGGGGGCCGGTATGATTTAAGGAGGGCCGGCCTGCCCACCAGTCTGAGCCTGCATAGAAGTAACATAAGGTTTGTTCTTTGTTCGACTCCCTCTAGTGGTCTGGAGCGCTTCTGTTTTCTTGGAGCTAGGTTACAGCTGTTTTTACTATTTGAGTAATTTCCTCTCTATGATCGCATTTTGTTTCTGCTTGCCGCACTTTGCTCATAGAGCAATGAGCCAAGGTCTCTGGAGCATATTGTGTACAGGTTACCAGTCCATCAACACAAAAACACACCAAATGAACGAGCATAAACATAATGTCAATCTAACTCGCATATTTTAGGTTCTGAGGGAGACATTTGGAGTGAACTGGGAGAACCCACACACGTATTGAGCATGGAAACTCCAAAGAGAGAATTTAAACCCTGAACCTTTAAAGTAACAGTGCTAAAAGAAGACATGCAGCTGTTCAGATTAAATACAGCACACTGCACATACATTGTTTATTACATAGAGCCCGTTATTGGATGCTTTCTGCAGGAGATGGGAAACAAAAGGATCCTAACTAATATTTCCCACCTCATGCATGAAAATGTTCCAGAACTGGAGAGCTCCTTCAGTGACAGACTGCTGCACCATAAATGCACCAGGGAGCGTTATCACAGATCCTTCCTCCCAGCAGCTGGAAGACTCTATAACCATCACTGATCCCAACAAACTCAATAAGTTTTTACATTCATGCTGATTTTTAGTTTCTATCTTAGTCAGTTAAATAACATTCTGCTGTCATTCTGCACATCTCTGATGTTGCTGCTATTTTCAAATATCCATTACTGTAAAAATGTCC
>NW_015150814.1:140428-141797 GCF_000732505.1 Cyprinodon variegatus
AATTTTTACTTATCTATTTATTTTGGGGGGTGTTCCCCTATTGATTTGAAGAAAAGTAAACAGGATATCCAGCAGCATGATTTCCTGCTGACAGTGTAGGGCTTCACACACACCATCTGTGCTGGATGTGATCAGGGAAACTCACCAGCGATGTCCCACAGCTGCAGCCGCACCACCGTCTTGTGATCCCAGTGGAGCACTTTGAGGGCGAAGTCCACCCCGATGGTGGCCCTGTAGTGCTGGGAGAACACCTGGTGGACGTAGCGCTTTATGATGGACGTCTTGCCCACACCCAGGTCTCCGATCACCAACACTTTGAGCAGGCGCTCCTGCTGCATGGTCTGAATGGAGGAAAGATGACGATGATGATGGTGATGATGGTGTGTCCAGTTAGAGCCGATCTAAAGTCCTGCATTCAGTATTTATCCATTAAAGGAGCATTTCAGGTAGAATGGGGATCATCGCTTAGACTTTATAAATGCCTTCTTGTTCCTGTAGAAGCAGCGTCTGAGCGCAAAGTTTCCCTCAAAGTGATGTTTTCTGGTTCCGATCAGTTCCTGTTCAACTTCTCAGCGCTTCAACTCGACACGTAGACCAAAACACTGCAATGAGAGGATCAGCAGGGAAGAGAGGATGTTATCTGCTGTCAGCTCTGTGGTCAGAGAGCGCTCCGCCTGCAGAGCAGAGGGGAGGACGCTGCGGTGACAGACCCCGCGCCCTGTGCGGGACAGCCACGCCCCCCACGCTCCACAGACAGCTGCACCAAATATTTACATACAAGAGGGGCCTGCAACCTACGGAAGAGGATTAGGGCCACTGAATAAAAAGTTAACTGATTTTTGAATATGTTTCAGTTTATTATGGGAAAAAAGTCTTTATTCTCAGAAATCTGACTTTTTTTTTAGAATTCTGACTTGATTATCAGAATTTTGACTTTAATCTCAGAATTCTTACTTTTTTCCTCAGAATTCTGACTTGATTCTCAGAATTTAATGTCAGATTTCTTACTTTTTTCTCAGACTTTTGACTTTAATCTCAGAATTTTGACTTGATTCTCAGAATTTAATCTCAGAATTTTGACTTTTCTCTCAGAATTCTGACTTGATTCTCAGAATTTTGACTTTAATCTCAGAATTTTGACTTTAATCTCAGAATTCTGACTTTAATCTAAGAATTCTGACTTTTCTCTCAGAATTTTGACTTTAATATCAGAATTTTGACTTTAATCTCAGAATTTAATCTCAGAATTCTGACTTTAATCTCAGAATTTTGACTTTAATATCAGAATTTTGACTTTAATCTCAGAATTTAATCTCAGAATTTTGACTTTAATATCAGAATTTTGACTTTAATCTCAGAATTTAATCTC
>NW_015150814.1:143999-148487 GCF_000732505.1 Cyprinodon variegatus
ATTTTTTTCTTAGAATTCTGACTTGAAGCTCTGACTTTAATCTTTGAATTTTGGATCTTAATGAAGATAGGCACAATGAAGGAAGAGCTATGGCAGCACTCAGCTTCACTGACAAAGATGCAAGTTGTTTGAGAGGGCCATTAACACATTGGTGGAAAATTACAGAATTAGACGACTTCTTACGTGCCCGAGGGGTCCCCTGATATGCTATTTCATTAATGGAAGAGCAGAAGGTGATTACAGTAAAACAAGAGAGCTAGATTAGTCTTTAGAAAAGACATGGCTACGGCTTGATGCTAACATGTTTGTTAGCTGTCAGAATTCAGTTAACTTTTTCAGTTAACTTTTTTAATTTTTTCAGTGGCCCTAATCCTCTTCCGTAGAAACCTTATATTTCCAAAGGCATATTTTGCCCTAAGTCCTGCTAAGTAAAAGTTGTTTAGAGCTGCATCATATTGCATGAGTTTTGAATTATATTTGTTAATTATCTGACAGATTCTGTTGCCATGTTAAACAACCAACAGTTTCTTTCTAATTTTAGCTTTTAAAATAAGGATTTTTTCCCCCTATGGAGTGTTATTTTATGTAAAAAAAAAAAATGATACTAATAAAACACATAAGTTCCAAGCTTGAGCTCTAAAACATATTTATGGTGCTTTTAATGTCATTCTGTTATGAAAATTAAACTAAATATTCTTTACACTGCAAAAACAATCTAGAAATATGTATGGGGTAGTGTATGTAAATATGTATTCTCAAATTAAGTGTATTAACACATTCAGCTGAAACCCCAGCTGAATGTATTGAGCAATTGTCTTTGAAGGATTCACTTCTCCTGGATGAGCATGTGGCAACACCTAACATTGTGTCGTTGCCTCGACAGCAATCCATCATGCAAAGCATGCATGTGATCACAGTGGAGGGGAAAAACTCCCCTGTTAACAGGAAAAAACCTCTAGCACAGAGGTCACGATTAGCAGACCAGGGTCCGGATCCGGACCCACCTGCTGGCTAATCCGGACCCAAACGGATTTAAAACGTTTATAAATTATTGCATGTTGTCTGACTTCACTTGTGCCGCTTCTCCTGTTAACATGGTAAAGCCATCCCCAGCCATCTGGGACCAGGCTACATGCGTTACAAATTATCCAATGAGCTGCTGTCAGTCTGGGTTGCTGCTGCTGCTACTTTTAGACACAGCAGACAAACCTGTGGCAAGCCGGGAGATGGGAAAGAAGGAGAAGATGATGAGAAAAAGAGAGCAGAGAAAGTGTGGACTGCAGTAAGAACCGCAGTGAACTGGTGAAAGAAAAGTGAAATGGTGCTCAAAGATGACCCTGCACATTTAGAGGATGTTTGGCTCAATCTGCTGCTGTGAATCAGGATTCTCCACCATGAACAGAATCAAAAATAAATATGGATCCAGGCTCACGAAATTAGCACCTAGATATGGGCTTTAGAATGGCTTTGTCGCCATTAAAACCTGAGAAAAAAAAAAAAAAAAAAAAAACAATCTAGCAGAACAAGACTCTGTGTGAGCAGACTTCCGCAAAGGTTGACTTCGGTTTCAAAAAAGACGTAAGTAAATATAGAAAAGGAACAAGAAAGCACAGAATCATATATACCACCAACATAGAGGTATTTATAGATCTGTCTAGGAAAGGAACAGTTGAGCAAATAAGCTCTCAGCCAGTTTTCATATCAACGAGAGAAACAGGACAAAGCACTGACAAACAGGCCCAATTCTGTCATTCATAATGGAAGCTGCTTGACAATAGCAAAACAGCATGCGTTTCCCCGCAGGGATGGTGCCACAGCCAAACAGAACCAGGCCAGATGAAGCTACTATGTTGAAGAAAAATCATGAAGAAAACAAAGTTAGAATTTTACTTAAAAATAATGCAGAATTTGAGAATAAAGTTGAATGAAAGTGGTCCCTTTGTCCTCCAGCAGTCTTAGTCTATAGCTGCATAACTACAGAATTAGCTCAGGATAACCTGAGCCACCCTAAAGGTGGAGCCACTTTAACCTTTACAAACATGTTTATGTAGGCATATTTAACTGGCTAGCCATCAGACTATTTAAGAAGGAGATGGGTTTAAATGAGGAACTTGTTTTGGTATGAAAGGTGTGATTCAGCAATTTGGGATCCGATGAAGAACCCAGATAAAGCAGGTAAGAGAGTCTCTCCATAGCAGAAACAGCCCTCTTCCCACATTTACTGAACAGGCCAATCAGACAGAGAAGCCATTACTCATAATGACCATAGCTGTCCTTGGATTAAAAAGGAAGCCTTGCAAGTCTGCAAATTAGATTGCCATCCCAGTTTTGACGCAAAAGTTAGTACCATCATGTTGTAAGAGCGTTTTTCTGCGAGGAATGGTCTAGTGCATTTCACAAAGTCAATGTCACCAACAGAAAGGAGCACCATGGGGAAGTATTAAAGCTACATCCAAAGACATCAATCAGGAAATAAATGTTTGGACACAAATAGGTTTCCTAAATGGGTAATATTTATATTTAAGTGGTCAACGCAAAGCCTGCATCTAAATCTCAAACTAAATTTGTAGGAAGAGTTGGAAAGATGCATGTAAGTGAGTCATTGATACAGTTCTGTCAGAAGGAACTGGCCTAAATCACAGTCAATCATTGAGAAAACCTTAGGAAAGGGTACCCAAAACAACTGATATGAGACAAATATAAACCTCTGAATTTTTAAAAAGCTAAGAATAATTATTCAAATAAATGCAACTTCTTGGTTTTTATAGATTTAGACAAATAGGTTTGATTTTGCAAAGCCTAAGAAACCTTTATACAGATTTGATGTCAGGAAGTAAGTAGAAAATGTCTTTTCATACAGTGTAACTGAATGTGGTTTACAGAGCAGGAGTAAAAACGACCTCAACTACTAAAACAGTTGAAAGGTGTTAGGTCTATATCCTGTTAAAAGACACAATCGTACTTAAGATAATATAGAATGTCAACAGGACGGCCTTTGAGACGGCAGCTGAAGCTTCCTGTGGAACACAAAGCGAAAAAGGCGAGACCATGTGTTTTGCTCTGTTCTTCCACAAGTAAAAAAAAAAGTGTTATACGAAAAAATAAACAAGACTAAGGACAACTGTACAACAAAAAGTCATAAAAAAGAAAATATTTTGAAGAATAAAACAGCAAATCTATTAAAAATAGAACCATGCCGCATACTAACTCGGCTATGATATAAAAAACAATTTAAGCTTCATTTCAAGACCTAAATTATCAACATGGATTTCCTGTAATACATTCTAAGCTTTCTGACTTGACAGAAATAGTATTTATCATCTTTACTGATCTGGTTTCCATAGTGACAGTGAGTCTATGTTGCTTTAAGAATGATTAGATTAAAAGATAATCCCTGCAAAAGTAGTGAAACTTAATCTAATCACAAAACGCCTAATTTGCTTAGTTGTGAATAAAACTACCAGTGACATCTGAATCGGCTTCTGATTAGTTTAGAAGGAAGACGTGAAGGAGGAAAGGGCAGCTGATATCTGCATTTTGATTGAATTTAAAGGGCCAACGGTTTCATTGACAAGATCGTCGGCCTTTTGTTAACCATGATTACACCAAAGCATGATGTCATTGTTGCTTCATATCAAAATGGCTTCAGAGGGAATAATAACACCAGAACTACAACCAAATCAACATCTTTCAAATAATTTAGAAATTCCAAGTGAGATTTTGGGTTGTTGCTGGTAAAGCACAGTGGAGTATAAAATGGCAAGCGAAAATATGGTTGCCACTATTCAGAGCTAGCTCATTAATATCAGCAACTAATATGCATTTCCGCTCAGGAAGGCAAAGATGCTTGGACCTTGGGTTGGAGTAAAGATGTTCAGCAAAGAAGCCACTTCACTCAAAGACAGTTATCAAGGAGACACTGATTCTCTGCAGGCAGAATCATGTTCAAACTGCAGCTAAATGTGGTTATTATTTCAGATGAAGCTGTTTTCTGATTTTTTAGGATATTGCAAAAAGAGATTGTGCACTACCATGTGTATTTTCTCTAATAAATAACAAAAGAGTCAACAAAAAAAAAAACATTTCAAGAGTAATTATTATGAATGCATTTTCGAACATTGTCATGAACTGTGACACATGGCAAAAATAAAAAACAAATTATCTCAGACAGAAAAATCATGACATTTTGTTTTCTTTGCAGGAAACTCAGCAGATCTGGATCCAAATTGGAAACTTTGCTATCAAAATTATTTTTATGAACACAACAACTCATTATAAGCAACTACTTCTGTAATAGAAGACAATAATAGCTTATAGCTTTTTGCACAATGCTACATCATCACCACTATTTTCTCAGTAATAGTGTTTTCCTCACATACTGGGGCATCAAGTGAAGTAATCAATAAAAAAAAAACCCACAGGAAACGGAAGACAAAACAAAAATATATGAAATACAATGCAAAAAAAAAGAAAAAAAAAAAAAAAAAA
>NW_015150814.1:148583-211651 GCF_000732505.1 Cyprinodon variegatus
CTTTTCTGAAATAAACAGTTGAATAAACGTTTGAAATGTTTGTGTACGTCACAACAGGACCAAAAAAAGAAATAAAACTCATTTAACGCTCTTGGCAACAAGGAAGCAGAGGAACAAAGGGGTTTTTTATAGAGCCTGGTTTGGGATTAAAAGGAACTACAATTCCCAGACACCATAACGCCCTAGCTGACCGTTTCCGTGTCTGCGCACTGACGTGACACCGTAAAGACCTTAATAAAGGTGCAGGTTAGATATTAAGTACAGCGGAAATGTTTATAAAATAATTAAATAAATAGTTCTATTTATGTAAAACGTCGCGAAAAATAACGATATCTCACTCACATGTTCAGTTGTAAATAATTTAGTCATTTTGCAACATTTTTTTTCTAAATGGTTCTTTATAATTTTAGGCAGATGTGTTTGTAAATGAAATAATTGTAGGAATTTATAATTCCTGCATTACCAGGCCTAGTTGGATTGATGCTTTAGGATGTCTTCTGGTAAAAGAAAGAAAGTTTTCTGCGCCTCGTGGTCGGCGCGCGGCTCTCGTTGCGTCCCTATGCTCATCTTTACGGTAGTGGTACTGATGCGGGATGAGTCAGGCTGTATGATGCTGCCCCTGCTGCTCTCTGCTGCCATTTCATCAGCTCCAAACAATCAGCAAACACAGACTGGACCCCCCTCCTCCTCCTCATCCTGACAGCCTGCCCCCTCCCTCAGCAAACTGAGACCTGGGGCTCCGTCTGGTCCTGCGCGTAAAGGAAAGGAAGCTGCACCTGCTGTGGATGCGCTGCGCTCCGGGCTGTCCAGCGGGGCCTGACCGTGAGAAAGCGCCAGATCCGGGCTCCAGGGGCCTGCTGTAGCCGAACCAGCCGGCCTCTTTACTGAGCATCGATCCAGTCAGACCCGTCGGTGCCATGGGGCTCTCATCGGCCTGGATCTGAACAACCAGGGGAGGAGGAGCAGAAACTCCGGCCTAAAGGGGACACATTTCATCCTGCAAGTACAATGCGTCTCTGTTATTGGCTTCTACTGATCATAAAATGCGCTCTTTAATAGTATATATGACGTTCGAAGATGTAACTGCACCAAAATAATGTGCATTAAATAACTTGATAAATATGGAAATAAAGTAATTTGCACACTTTGAAATAATTCTACTAGTTAGAATAGCCTGTTCAGGTCTTTATTCCATGAGAAAGGATGGAGCTCTACATGGCCTATCAGGAGAAGCAGCTCCTTAGGCGCTCATATTCACCAGGGATTCATCTGCTAATGTTTGCATACTGACTAAGCTGTGCAACCTGACTCCACTGGAGACCAGGGCTGATGGGAGGCTTCACAGAAATGGTCTGATGGGTTGCATCAGACCATTTAATAAGCTTAAAAAAAGGAGCTAAAATATGTGTAGAGGTGAATCCATGTAGCTTTAAACGACCCTCTGAGAGGGATACTGCTTGATTTCATTATAAACAATCCTGCTTGTTAATATTTTTATCCCATGAATTCACTGGAAAGAACAGATGCAGGACCGTGCAAAAGTATTTACATCCCTTTTTGATTTTTTTCCCCCCCAAAATTTGCAGAAGCTTCAACTAATTTTCAGTAACAGCACTTTGCATAAATTGCAGAACTGTAAAGAAGAGATCAGTTATTTATTTTTTTCTTTCTAGACTAATAAAAGTCATTAAACACATCTAACTCAAGCAACTGCCTTCAAACATAAACAGATTCTACCTGTGTTTAATAATCCAGCTGACTTCAAAGAGAGACAGACAGTATCTTAGTGAAAAGAAAATAGACCGGCAGATCTTTTAATATTTCTAGAAGTTTGGTTATTTGATCTTTTTCTGTTAAAAAATACCTTTCTTGTAAAAACCAGTGCAAAAAAGCTCAGTAAAAATACAATTAAATAAAAATAAAGAATTTCCCCACTTGTATTTTAGTTTCTCTTTGTATTCCAGAGTTCGTACTACAGGTGCTGAGTCTACCATTTTCTTTTTCTAAAGCAGCTCATTGGCTCAAAGTTCAGTTTGTCAACAGCTCACAATAAGGTGAAAGTCTGCAGTTATGGACCCACAACATCTGATCCAGATTCCTGATCAATCAGTGGCAAAAAGAGGAACACAAGAAAAAATATGTCAGCAGTTTTCTTGGAAATGTCTTAACCCTTAACAGGACTTAATTATTGGAACTCCAAAAACTAAACCACAAATGCATCTCTTATTTTTCCCTTTGGGGCCACCGTAGCTTCCTGATTTCAAAAGTGAAAACACAACCGATTTTTGTTTTTGTGGATTTCAGACGCTCTCCTTCTGTTTCTGCTTTATCTAAGTAGATAAAGGGGTAGAAAAGCTTTAGTCCAGATCAGCTCTAGCTTAGGATGGTCTCACATTCAGATCCAACACATCCAAATTCACCAGATAGCAGCTATTTATTTAATCTTAAATTGAAGTCATTGATGGGATTTTCTTTTACTTCGTTTTTGTAATGAGATCCCATTGAAAACTTTACATGATAGGGCCCTAGAGCTGGTGGGCAGGGGGCCACCCAATGAACCAATCAATCAGTTTATCAGTATAAAAGGAGTACTGTGGTTGCATTTAGTGACTACTGTGAGTTTTATCTGCAGTCTAGTCCCAGCGGCTGCAGATGATTTGTACAAACAGCATCAAGGCTCCCTAAAGTAAAGAGAGCAGAAAAGCAGTGTGGCCTTTTTTAAAGTGATAAGAAGAAGAATAGATTCTGAAGGCTATAAAATTTCCACTGCTGAAATCTAATCTATAAATTCTCTTTGACTTTTCTCATAAATGTATACATTCTACTTTCAAGGGCTAAATCTTTTATTTGTTATCTCTGCTAGGCTGCAGAGATGTGCCTGATAGTCACAGAAGGATGTTTACAGAAATACAGAGAACCAATTCATGCTCTCCTTTACTTCTTTTACCATGCATTCCTGGATTAACTGCAAAAAAATTTCATTTGAAACAGCAGTGATACATAAATATACTGTAAATGTATATAGCACACAAGAGGAGTGAGTGCATTGTGGAAAAGAAACAGACGTTTCTCAGTCATGGGTTTCAAAATACATCCAGATATAGTGATTATTCAGAAAGATGTTTTTTCAAAAAGGTAAAAATCTTTTTTTCTCTGTGTAACTTTCACAGTTTCCATATTTTTATTAAAGAACTTTATGTAGTTTGGCTTTAAAACCAACAGGATTGCAAACCAAAAACCATCTAAAATGTTTGTTTTGTTTTTGTTTACCAAACATGATAAAGTTTTATGAATTTCAAACTGTCTGTTAAAGATTTTTGGTTGAAACTACAGTTATCTAAGTCAGAATAAACACAAATGTATAAAACAATGTGCTTTTGAACAGCCCCATGAGCCCAAAAATGTAAGAAAAAAAAGTGGATTTCTACCAATCCTGTTTTATTGTAGTTGGGACTCAGAAGCAATGAAGTACAATGTAGTGTTATTGCTACAGCCAGGAAGAAAAAAAAAACAGGTAGAAGGAATTTTTATACAAGCTTTCTCTTTAAGTTTAAATGTTAAGAATAGATTAAAAACACAGCGTGGAGAATAAAGTGGAACTATAAATAAAAAGCTCACTTTCATAGGATGTTCGCTTACAGACAGCACGCAGTCGAGCTCCCGTTATTTAAATCCAATGAGATTAATATCCACTTTATTAGGGAAACTGTTATCAACTTCCTTTATTACAGTTTGATTTTATCCTCAACACTATATTTCAACTTTATTCTTGACATCTCACCTTTATTATAAACATTTTATCTTTATTCTTGACATTTTGACCTAACTGACTTGCTGAGGAGGGGTAAAAATACTCAGTTATAATGAGGATATGAAGCTATTGATAGGATTATTATTGCTGAATACTTAATTACAAACATGCTATACTAAGAGATGTTCAAAATATTAAAAAAAACACAGTTTGAAGATGAATGTCAGTGTGCAGAATCACTAAGATAGTATGAGCTGAGAGGTCATCTGGTAAAAAGCATATAACAGTTTCTATCCCCCCCTCCCACTGTATGATAAAATATGCAACCAACCCCTTAATAAAACAGGGTAAATTAGCCAAAAGATTATTATATATAGGAAATAAAAGAGTTGAAAATTAAACTTTGGCCTTTATGCTTTTTAAAGCGCAGCCAGACTTTGCACACTAATGGTATCAGGGTAAATTACAGCCATAAAAGCCAGAATAAAAGTGGGACAATTCAATGTTAAAGTTGTCTAATCATTTTTATTTGTGTTAAAGATTTGATATGACTCTTTGCCCAGGGCGTCACAACCTTTTGACATAGTTTGAGGACAATTAGAAAAGATGAATGCAGATTAATGAAGATCACAGCTACATGTAACTATCTGACCTTCTAAAGGTTGTTTTTTTTTTGTAAGGGCAGCTTACCCCCATACCAGAACCGTACTCTGCCCACATGTTTGAAAAAGCACCTAATGGAAGCGGTTGGACCAGTATCTCCACTGTGGGTTGCCAACTCCCTGAAAAAAAAAGGGACACCTCATGTGCGTGCCAGCTGACCCGATTACCTTTACCCATTATGGCGTGGGGATTTTTTAGGCCCCCTTTGTGTGTGAAATGTTTTCTTTAACTATTTGACTCAAATCTGCATTGAATTAGATATATATTTGCAGTCTGCTTTATATTCATTGTCGCAGACTTTTTTTTGCATTCCTCCCTATATTTCTGCGTCTTTTTTTCATTTTTTTGCCGGAGGAGGAGCATTGCTATGCAAAGGTGCACCACCCTCAAAGCATCAGAATTTAAATTACTCCGTTCGTCCCCCATATTGTTTTGTTGTCTCACGCTATCTTCTCCGTGAGCGACACTTGGCTCGACCAATGGGATGAGGGTATTCTGGGTCTTTACATATATGTTGTCAGGTCATTGGTCACAACGCAGGACAGGGCCTGGGAACAAGTTTACCGTAAGTTTTGTATCTAATGTGCCCTTGTTCTTCATTTTCCATTAGTTTTTTACTGACTATTTTTTTACTCTCACAGTAATACGGGACAAAGCGCGTACCTTTTCCACTAAATACGCGACAGGTACTTTTATTTTTAAATATGGAATGATTCTGTTTTTCAAGGGACGGTTGGCAACCCTAGGAGGGGCCCAAATCTGTGCTTTGCCCAGGGCCCTGATATGACTAGAACCACCTCTGCTTTAAATTGTAGTTTTAAATAAAAATGATAAAATAATTGAACTTTATTAATCTCACACTGGAGATATTCACCTCTGCATTTAACCTATCTCCATGGGGAGCAGTGAGCTGCCATTGTGCGGCGCCCGGGGAGCAGTGTGGGCTTAAGGGTCTTGCTCAGGGACCCAGGGGGTCCCATGGATTCCAAGCACAATGCCCTAAACATTTGACCCTGGTGTTGTAATAATAGACTACAGAGTGAAAGATAAAGATATTATTAATGTTTCAAAGCTTTTTTTTAACAACAAAGAAACAAACAGCTTCTTATGGAAACTGTCTCTCAGAACAGTGTTTAAACCAAACCCAGTGAACAGATAATGGTCTAATGGGGACATGCTCTCTGTCTGTCACGCCAGCTCGCGCTGACGCACGCGCCCGCCGCGCGCTCCCCCCTCAGCAGTCCTCAGCAGCGCGCGGAGCGACGCAGCCATGGAGGCCATATGGCTCTACCAGTTCCGCCTCATCGTCATCGGGGACTCCACGGTGGGCAAGTCGTGTCTCATCCGGCGGTTCACGGAGGGTCGCTTCGCCCAGGTGTCCGACCCCACCGTGGGCGTGGATTTCTTCTCCCGGCTGGTGGAGATCGAGCCCGGGAAGCGGATCAAGCTGCAGATCTGGGACACCGCGGGTCAGGAGCGCTTCAGGTGAGAGGAGATGACAGGGTGCATGGCAGGAGAAACAGCTGATGGCAACTCCTGCTGTTTTTAAGCTCCTGAACATGTTTATATATCACTTAAACAGCATGGGTTCTATTTATAAGTTTGCTTTTATTGTTGTCTAAAACTTTATTTCTATAAAATTCCTAGTAATTTGCAAGCAAAGACAGAATTTAGATGTATTTATTTGTAATAAAATGATGCAGGATAACAATCCTGCATTTTTCCAATAACACAAAGAAGCTCATAGAGATTTAAAATGATTTTCTCTCACAGTGCTGAATGGTTCAGTGCTATTTAAACAGTGATTTTATAAAAGAATCAGAGATGGTTGTTAAAGGGTAACCCACCCCTGAGCTGAAGTTAGTATTGCTGCTCTACCCCCAGCAGTTTCTATCATGCATAAAAATATACATGATATTTAGGTAAACTCCAACTTCTAGGTTTTTAGGATCAAAGACGTAAAAGCAGCGCTACTCTAAAACAATGTTGGTGTTTTCACTTTATATAACTCTTCTAATAAATACTTTACATCTTCTGGAAATCACTTTCTGTTCCCAGAAAATAACATGTTGCAGTACCCATTCCAGGCCTGTAGGTGGAGTTGTAACATTTTCCCTGAAATTCACCAAAAAATAAATAAAGAAGCATAAATAGTATATATATGTATAACTATTAGTGGATGGTAACTTAAGTCATCTTTGCTGTTGAATAGATTTTTTTTTTTACCAACAACAAATTAAAATGCTTTCTTGTGAAAGGGGTTTATATCATATGTATGGACACATGAATAGAAATATAAATGTAACTTTATTGATGTCACAAAATAAATCAACTTTCTGTGCATATGTCAATATAAGCATATGGAATATGCAACCATATATGTACATGAAATAGTATGCTTGCAAAAAATATTGTTTTTAAAACCTCTGGTATACTATTTTGGTCAGCCCTGAAGTTTTGTTATTTAATGTGTAGGAATGTCCTGATCTGATATTGGAAATAGATCAAATACCAACCAAAAAAATAAATATAGGAATATAAAGACTGCAACTCATATATAGGTTTATGAAACCCATTGGTTATTAGTTATCTCTTAGTTATTTTATTCTACTGTTGCTTATAACATTCCAAACTACTAAAATAATGAATAAAAGTTTATAGGATTCATGTTTATATTGTATCAGGTTAATATTGGTATCCGTCAATACTGAAAGCTGCAATATCGGAGCTCTTAAAGGAAATGAAAAGGTTGCTTTGGGAAATCCCTAATAATGCATTAATGCATACTTAATGCAGCAAACCTTTAGGCTAAACAATGATCACATATTTAAAATATGTGAGTAATCATCACCCATATGAGCTTAACATAAACTCACTGTACTATTTATTTTCTTTTTATTTTCTACATAAATATATTCCGTTTAGGGGTCTGCAGGTGGAAGACCAGGAAGACCTGGAACCAGAGACCAAAAAAAGAGCTTCAATACTTTGTAGAAGTAGATTTTAATCAAGCTTTTGTTTTTAAATGTTGAATTGTTTGAACAATTAGGTGATTTCTGATTGGAAAAAGCCCAGGTTTAAGCAGTTTGGAGTCCTTGAGCAGCAATTTTCAAGTGATAAATTCTCCAAATTTGGAGTTAGAATAAGCCTTCTGATTGCTTCTTCGACACCTCATCTTCTTCCCACCTTTTTAGTTTAGGAGGACGGTGATATTTAACATTTAGGGTTAATAATGTGGCCTAAAAATTGAGGTTTTATATCTACGGAAGAGGATTAGGGCCACTGAAAAAAAAAGAAAAAGTTATTTAATTTTTACATTTTATTTCAGTATAATATGAGAAAAAAGTCACATTTCTGAGATTAAAGTCAGAATTATGACTTTTTCCCATATTGAACTGAGATAAAATTAGGAAATCAGTTAACTTTTTTTTTTCAGTGGCCCTAATCCTCTTCCGTAGAAATCTACTAATTTTTTAAGTTATAATTTTTTAAAGGTGCTAAATGTTTGGAGTTCACTCAAAAAACGTTATGATAGTAACCATTTTTGTTTTGCGAACTGTAAAAACATTTAAAAAAACTAGACCTTTATCATAGGATCACAGACATAAAAAAATCCAAATCTCAGAAGAACGAAAATAATAAAAGGAAGAACTGTGGGAAAAGCAGCAAAATCAGGTTTAATCAGCACATTACACCGTCCATACGCAGAAAAAAAAGGAACCTCAAGGTCAACAATTTAATACTGATTTATTTAGAAACTGAAACAACCATGCCTTTTGCGTCACATAAGCATGGGTTTAACACATAACAGCTATTTTTACAGACATCCATCAAAGGACAGATCCTTAATTGACCTTTTCAACTGACAATGATAAATTCATTGCTCATAAGGAGCTTTAGCATAAAATCATCCCTGCATTGAGATATTATTTAACGTTGGCTTGATAAATTACAGACATGGTGTTTATGGATAATCTCAGCATCTATAATTGATTATTAAATCACTTCTTTTGCTTCAGGACTGTAATCTTTATAAAATATAGCCCCATAATCACATTATACATTTAAAACCTTAAACATAAAATATACTTTTTATGTTATACCAGTCTTTATAGATTTATCTCTTATAATTACTCAGTACAGATTCATTTAATGGCAGAATGTTCTGTGACCATATTCAGATATAACATGTTGTGAATGTGGATTTTGCAGCAATGCTTTTTAAGCTGCTGCTCTTCGTCCGTCCTGTAGCGGCTATTATTTAGTGCAGTGCTGAAACCAGTTCATTTTCAGCTTCACCTTCAGTTTATCTCCCTACAGGTTGGAGTTCATTTTCTTCTGCTTGTGAAAAGTTTCTCAGAAATACACTTTTTACATTATCAGCATAATAAAATCTACATCATAATCTGAAAGACTATGCTGATGAAACACATATTGAGCTCATTAAAAAACACTGTCATTTTAAATTCTATTTCAGTATTTAATGTTATTTTGTAATTTTCTCCATAACTACTTTTCTCACAAGTGTTGTGCATTTATCTTTTTACATTAAAGGTCTATTTTTTAATTCATTTATCATTTATTGGTCGGCCTTTTTTGATGTTATGGATTTTAATGCAGATGTTTGTCAGCAGGAAGAGATCAGATCCTGCATTGCTCTGCTCTATAGATATTGCATATTAGAGAGGCTGAAATAAGCCTTATGTCGTACGTACACATTATTGAGCTCATCTTGGTGATAAAAGCAGGTGGCTGTCACCTGCCTTCATCCTGTGTTTTCATGTCAACACCCATTAGAGAGCAGATAGTTATAGAGACCAGTTTTCCATGATGTCTTTAAACTTCTACTCGAAATTAGATGTAGTTTTCTTTAAATGTACCCCATCACCATAACACACAGACTTGTTTTTTTGAACCTGTATGCCCAGTATGGTTAGAAAATACCAATATTCTCCTAAACATGTTTATAATACGCAGCTAAACTGCCGATTGTAAGAAGCTGATTGTTTATTTGGTTTCAGGTTGACAAATTCAAACTATTTTGTGTACTTAAATTACTTATTTACAATCAAAATTTAATTTTTTTTAATTTGTTTTATTGCTAATGCAATTCTAAAGACACTGTTCTCTCATAATGCTTAAACAAATCCAGATTTATAATGATTTATAGTTCTTTTAAAGATTTGAAGACGATGTTTTGATATTTTTGCGCTGCAGAGCTTGCCTCTCTTTCCATCTTGCTCTGGTGGTTTTTTTTCTCTCTGAGGCAGATCTTTTAGTCAGCCTTGTTTTATCTGCACCTTCCTTGCTTCCATAAATATACCTGTATAAATAAAGCATGAGTGTGTCAAATCAAGTGACTCACTTGACAGGTTGGATGATTTTTTTTCCCACCCACCCCTTCTTTCTTGGTTTCCTTTCCACTGACTAATCCTCCCCCCTTCCTTTTTTGAGGATTTTCATGTAACACGTCTCTCTGAGTAAAGCCTATAAATGTCAATCCTAATATATTGAGTATTTTATTAAGTATAATGAAAAAAAAAGCCTGAAAGGAGCTAAATTTGTCTTTAAATCTCTGAAATCCGGTTAAATAATATCAAAGTTGTCCACACATTTCCTCTGCAGTGATCAAGGAATGAAGTTTTTCCTCTGCTACTTTAGAGTTAGTTAGCAGATTTGATCGAATCTTCACCAGTTTGTGAAATCACAGAGAATAAACAAACAAAAAACAAAAAAACTGGTGCTTGAGATATTACCGGTTTACAGACACTGTCTCGAGGTTAGAAATGAAGCTTTGTACGGCACACTTTGGGGTTTGTCGCTGTAATTGTCTTTACATTTTTTTGTTGTAATTTTCCTGACTCTGGCTGGATATCTTATTTCCTGACATGTGTGTACCCTATGTGAGTCCAAAATAAAGAAAAAGAGAATAAATGGGAAAAATTTGTCAATAAAACAAGCATACAGCATGATGAGCTAACTAGCTTAACTGAACCCAGTGTAACATGTGAAGCTAGCATTTCTTTTTAACTGTTTTATATAAACTCATTAGTATTTCTGACTTCCCAATTAGTAAAATACAATGAAATAGCTAACCTGACCCACCAAAGAATTTCATTTGTTAAAATTTTTAACAATTTCATTGTTGCCTACTTGGAGCTTAAAATCCAATATGGCTGCCACATTCCTTAGAGCCTTGGCAGTGGCGGCCATGTTTTAGTTTTAAAGATAAACTGCTTTACTTTCTTCAGTTTGTGTCTATATAGAAAACAGACACACCCATATTGATGTACAATAACTGAAGAAACAGACACTGCTAGCGTGATGATAGCATGTTCATTGAGAACATGACAGTTAGCAAATAACAGCGGTTTTCTGATTTATTGTATAAATAAGTTGAATCTGTTACATTCCTAGTGCGCGTGGGGATGGAGGGTGTATTCAACAATATTTTCTTTTACACCATGCCTTGTTTAACTTTTTAAAAATCCTTATTCATTCAAAACCCATCCTAGATTAGGTCAGTAAGTACCCACAGACTAAACTAATATCCTTTGTAGTCTGTATCTGTGCACCTTCTTTGAGTATCCGCACCATGTTGTAGATGTTGTTGCTTTAGCAAATGAAGGAGTTGGTCTTGTAGTAATGATATTTTCCCATCAGAATTCCTTTAATATTGCTCTTTTAAAAAATATTATAATTTCTGCAGTGTTGTGATACTGTAGGCCCACCAATCAGGGACGCCATATAAATGTTGTGATTTTCTTTTCTTTTATATTCCCAGCCCGCTGGGAATTTATGTTTCTGATACTTTAAGATGTTTATTACCCTCCCCTGTAGGGGTGGTAAAATATCTTATTTAACCAGATATTATTTCAGCTGTTATATACTGTTTATGACACACAGTCCTACTAACTGTGTGTTAGAACAATAGATGAAAGAGTGATTCAAGCACTAATCATGGTCAAACAGTTATTTCTGCACATACATGGAATACATTCACCACTTCTGTTCAAAATATAGGAGTTTATTAAAGGTAATTCAGCCCCAAGTCAAACATATTTCAGTTTAACACTCTCAACTAAGACTAGTAAAACTCAACTAAACTAAACTAACTACTATGTACAAAGAGGAAGGGGAAAACTGTTGAAAAACATATTAGAGTTTAAGATGGATTCTGTGTTTGAAACCAAAGTTTATCTGGAATAATTTGGGATATGATCAAATTATCTTTTCACTATTTTTAAAGAAATTGGAATGTTTTCAGACCAATTCACAATGCAAATCCATGAGGTGAATAAAACATTATTTGGCCAAATAATGTTTTATTAAATTATTTGCTTAATCAAGAACCAATAACCTTTAGTTAAATGATTCTTTACCCACTTTGAAATAGCTAGCAGTGAATAGACATCAGGATTCCACTAAATGACTCTTGGTCATACTTGCTAATGGAAATGTAAAGAGCATTTGAGGAACACATCAACACTAATGTTACATCAGTGTTTAAATCCTTAGTGAATAAAGCTTGTCTAAGCTTTAGCAACAGCTCAACACATATTCCTGTAGCATAGCGTAGCATGCAGTCCATTCTTTAGCATCAATTAGCATTGTCTTTACTCAGCAGTAAACACACGATATGATTAGCATCATCAAAAGACATATTGCTTGTTCTGTCCCTAATCATGCCAGACCTGCAAACCTATTTCCATGTCCATTTGGAAAGCTTGAGTTTCATCCATTTGCAGCTCTGCAGTCAGGGATTCTTTTCCCTCAGTCTCACAGCAGGGGTCCCCTCAGTCTCACCCCCAGGGCATTGTTCTCATCCAGTTTGGCTCTGTAAGTTCTGAAACTCAAGAGAAATGTGTTGCAAAAGGTCTGATTGCAGCAGTTTGGTTCTGAAGGGTTCTGACTTATCCTTGATGGTTCTGGGGATCCGGTTCCCCTGGGGCCCGCATCTCCACTGTGGGCCACAGTGGGCCCCAGCTTTGAGCGCAAGAGCAGAAGTGAGCAAAAAGAGGCTGCTGGAGCAGAGGAGAGCAAAAAGAGAGAGAATCCTGTGTGTTCTGTGGTTTTGCTTTTTCATTACAGAGGGGAGTGGTTTTTCACACTTCTGGTGGCTTCCACGTGACTGCTTTGGCTGGAAAAGGGGGGGCTGCAGAAGTCCCCCAGCTGTTATTCACCAAAGCTGCATTTTCCTCCTCTGGTCATCCTATCAGGATGAAATATGGACACTTGTTCCCAATGTCCAAAAAGTATGATCATGGCATATGGCACAACAGCAGGTTCCAGACTCTAAAAGCTCTGTGCTATGCAGTGCTGCCCTTCCCAAATGGTTTGTTGCAGACTACTGGTCAGCATCTTATCCTATACAAAAACTATTAGTGCCGGGATCCCCCAAGGCTGTATTCTCTACCCACTTCCTCTTTTCTCTAAATTACTACACCTCAGCAGACCCATCTTCCAAACCACTGACATTTGCAGATAACCCTACAGTTTTTGCTCCTATTTAGGACAGTGAGGAGTCTTGGTTGAGCAAAGAAGCAGATTGGCTGTTCAGTCTGTGCAATCAAAACCACATGTAGTTTAACCAGCTCAGCACACACTAATTTGTGGCTGACATCACCCACACTGTCTTCTCTAACTACCCCCAATAACACTGTGTCTACACATACAGTTTTTAGCAGTCACTCTTTCTCAGAATCCATGATGGTCCTCAGGTATGGGCATGATTCAGAACCAGTAGAGACTGCACTTACTGCTGAAATGTGTAAAGAAGTACCTGCCATGGGATTTGCTGGTCATCTCTAATGCTAATTCTTTGGTCTGTTCTGTCAGTTCTATTACCAAACAGAATATACCCAAACTGCATAAGGCCTAGAAAGAGGATCATCAGGTCTGTTAATGAACCTGCAGACATTGTGAAAAGTGGCTCTTTTTTTAGCGGGAATTGTGTGTACATCAAGCTTAACCCAACCTTAATGAACAGAATACCTGCCTTACAGACCAAAGGCCTGATCTTCAGAAGGTTTGCACATCTTTAAACATGTTTATAGGTGCAGTTCAGATCTCCAAAGGTGTGAAGTGCTTTGCATTTGCAATTCAGCAGACAGCAGGTTCAAACCGTTCTTTGCATATGTGCCCTTATCAATATGCAGATCTTATTGTAATGAATGCCCCATACAAATATATGTGTGGAGGTTATGAGAAACATTTAACTACTTTTTAAAGCGGTTTTCCAAATCTAAGATTCAAATAAGGCTGTAGTTTTTGGCTGTATTTTAACACTTCTCTCATTTTGCCACAAAGACGGCATTGGTACAATGACAGATCATGAACAGAGTTTCTGTGCAAATGTAGACATATTTGGACCATCAGTCGTCAGACAAAGACAGCTTTGTTAGGTTTTATGGCATTTTATTTTTTTATATCTAACTCAAGTTATTTTATTTATTCATTGTAATTTTGAATGGTGCTTAGAAAGGTAAGATAGGCTACTGATATAAAATACATTAAAATAATATTACTGTAATTTTCATTTAGATGTATTTCTCTATCTCGTTACCTTCAGCTTCATGGCTAAGAACCTAATCTTTCTTTTTAGATGCTTTTAAGCTGCCTGTAACTTTTACAATTTGCTAATTTTATTGGTGCAGAAAAGAACCCATTTTCACATCTTAACATTTGCACACCTGCAACACGCCCACTATGTGCAAACAATAAAAGATTTTAACACAACAGGGCAAATTAGCACCTGTTGTTTAGAATTCTTGTATATCAGGTCCCTATTTGTAAGCTGCTCTAATGTGAAACTATATAAGAAAATTAGCATAAATAGAACGTGAACATGGAAATTTATTTATTAATTGTTTATATTTATTGTTTGAATCCCCCAAATGTATCATGCCTGTGTGTGCGTGAGTTCTTGAAGCCTAAAGTAAAGTTATGTTTGTGTGCACCCTGTTTGGCAGCAAAGCTGAATCAGAAAGAGAAAGACACATTTGTCTGTTTTAAAATGCATGTCTGTATTTAAGTTCTACTTTATTCTTTGAGATAAGTATGAACATCATGACTCAAATGAATCATGGTATTCTCACCCAGGAGAATGTTGGTCCAAGACAAACCAGTGTCAGTCCTTCATAGCTCATCTTTTCACCTCAACATTTTAACCTTGACACATGGTATGCAAACTACCACCTTGATTGTCAAGACTTGCTTTTTTAACTAATAAAAGGTTTAATTTCTCCTTGAATGCCCTGTGAAGGTCTATTACCAGAGCCTACTACCGTAACTCTGTGGGCGGGCTCCTCCTCTTTGACATCACCAACCGGCGCTCCTTCCAGAACGTCCACGACTGGCTGGAAGAGGCCCGCAGCCACGTCCAGCCGCACAGTATCGTGTTCCTGCTGGTGGGCCACAAGTGTGACCTGGAGGCACAGCGCCAGGTGAGCACAAGGAAAACAGTGGGATTCAATCTGAATCTGATTTTTGGATGTGGTGAGAAAAAAAATGCAGCAGAATCTTACCAAAAATAAAAAATGAGGTTTCCATTCATATTCAGAGCAGTGCAGACTGGAATGAAGGATGAGATGAGCTGTTTAAACTCCCAGTTTGCAGAGAGGCAATAAACTCATCAAAAATGACTTTATTTACGCAGTGCCTTGCAAACGTATAAACCTTGAAATTCACAATATTGACAGTAATACTACAAACATTTTTCTATATATTTCATGGATTTTGTGTTATAAACCAACAAAGAGTGAAACTTAATCTTGAAGTGTGAGAAGTATTGTTTATAGCACATTATTAGTGATAATGTTTAACTGTAATGTATCATTAGGTCGGAATATAAATGTGTTTAAATGAATTAGAATCTAGATAAAAGATTGGTATTAATTTAATGTATTTAATATGAATTATTCAGTATCAATTACCTCCCCATCAATTCCCACAGCATGGCAACCATTAATATGCGTTGTAGTGAGTATAGTGTGTTCACCATGATTTCATTGCTGTCATTTATTTATTTTTTTTGTAAATATTTTATTTGGATTTTATTTAAATCAATAAGAGTAATTAAGTCTGACTGCAAATGCCACCCTTCATATTTATTAAGAAAACATGGACCATCAAATTCACAATTATGTGCACTTTTTTACACAAAAAACATAATAAAACAGTTATGATTAAGTTTTTTTAACTGAAATGTATATGGAGAAAAGAAGTGTAAATGTCATAGTGAGAAGTGTCCAACAATGGCAACAAAAGCATTAAATAAAACATGAGCTCTATTAGCCTGTTTATTTAGGATTAAATCTTCCATCCTCTGATGATAAACAGACAAATCTATTGTGTTTCCATCTCAAATCCTGGTGAAACAGTCAGTGGAGATGATGCTCACTGATTATGGTGAGAAACATGGCCGTTAATGGTGAGCGTGCTCATTTCAGGACTAAAAATTGCAATTGACTCGAGAGGGGAGAAAGCATAATTTTGTGTATTAGTCTCAGCGTACTTTAAGAAAAACTAGTAAACAAGTTGACCAGAATCCTTCTGACGTTGCAGGTGACTCAGCAGGAAGCGGAGAAGCTTGCCGGGGCCTACGGGATGCGCTACATTGAGACTTCTGCCCGTGACGCCATCAACGTGGAGCACGCCTTCACCGAGCTGACCAGGGAGATCTTCGCCTTGGTTCGGTCCGGGGACATCACCATCCAGGAGGGCTGGGAGGGCGTGAAGAGCGGCTTCGTTCCCAACGTGGTACATTCGTCGGAGGAGGTGACCAAGAGTGACCGCCGCTGCCTCTGTTGATCTGGGAAGAGTGTTGATGATGGGAATGACGGTCCGAAAAGGAGTGGATGCCAAGCGGAATATGGCCGACAGACTGCGGAGTCATCCCTCCGAACAGAACAGTTCAGAACGCTGCGGGTGTTCTTCCTTCAGACTGGAATCAGACAGACGGGGGGAGAAATCCAGTGCAGATGCTGGTCGTTGGGGTGGATGAACATCATAATCATGGATGGAGGACTCAAAGGGGTGGATCCATTTCTGTACATGTTTTGTTTCTCAGAAGGAAAGGCTCAAAGTTATTTTTGGTGGCTCCTTTGATGGAACTGCTTTCCCAGAAAGTCTCGCTAAGGCCTTAGAAAACCAGATCCTCTGTTTCGTTTTAATTTCTCCCATTATCACTCCTTCCATTAAACAACTCTTAATATGCAATTTATAATCACATTAAAGTAATCCCATCTTTATTTGGCCATTTCTTAAAAAAAAAAAAAAAAACACCACTCACATCTCATTAAAAGCATTTCTCCTTGGCTGACATCTCGCTTCACATTCCAGGAAAAGATTGTTTTCTGGAATGTGAAGTCTGAAAAAACCCAGAGGTCTCATGTTTTACCTAAATATTAAACTTTTTAAATCTATTTACACCTTACAACCACAAACCTGATGTGTTTTGAATGTATGGAATAATCCAAGTACTACATAAATAAAGGGGAAATAAAAAGGATTTTCAAATATTTTAGATTAAAAATAAATCTGATTAATATGATACCTCTAAAGAATCCCATTATTATCCACCTAATTTGACAAGCCTGGTAAGCAAAGTATTAATCTGAAAAAACTAAATGTAGGTTCATCTTAAAATGGGAGGAGCTGCAGACATTCTCAGCTCAGGAGGGAAAACCTGTTGACTGGACTAAGATGATTAATAGTGGTGCCCTCCATTAAGCTGGTCTTTATAGAAGACTAGAGCGTTTCTAACAGCATCAACATGCTGTTGGTATACTTCTCACCTGTACAGGGAAGCTGTTAGCGTCTCAATAAGCAGGAAAGCTGCTAGAAAAGCTGCAAACAATAACAGACCGAGTCCTGTTAGATTGGCCCAGTCAAAGTCCAACCCTGAACCTTATTGAGAATCTGTGGCTAGATTTTAAAAAAAGGCAGATAAAAGGAAAGCCTTAACTGCAGAAAAGTTACCTCTAAAATTGATCAACGCTACACATACAAAAAAAATAGTATGCAAGCTGGGGTTTACTGCTTTGAAAGGAAACAAAATGATTCCTCTTGTTGCCAATAAAGTACGCTCTATAGCAGGGTTCTATAGCAGGGGTCTAGCAGGGCTCTATAGCAGGGGCCTAAAGCAGGGGTGTCTAGCAGGGGTCTATAGCAGGGGCCTAAAGCAGGGGTCTATAGCAGGGGTCTATAGCAGCGGTCTGCGACCTGCGGCCCCGGAGCCTTAAGCAACTCTTTTGATCCTCCACTATGGATCTCAATACACCTAATGGTTCAGAATATAGTATATTGACAAATATCATCTTAGACACTTTAGACAGACAACATAATGTTTCTAAATCTTTATTTCTTGTCATTAGTTTGGAAACTGTGTTTATTTTTTTTTTACATACAATTGTACACTAATGAGGAAACTTCCTCTTTGTGAAACATTTAGGTTTTTTTCCTTTTTTTTAACCCTGTTAAGCCTAAACCATGGAACAATTGACAAAAAAATAGATTTTTTAAAGTAATATCAGTAAACATTCTGACAAAAAATGGATTTTTAATAACTTAAGTTAGATTATTTGTGATATATCAGTAATTTCTCTGCAATTTATTCTGGATTTTCTGTTCACTACATGTATAAATCCATCAAGAACAAAAATATCACATTAATAATGTAAATTTTCTCACAAAATCAAATAAGAGACTTTTGGTGCTAAAGAGTTAAGGCTGGTTTATACTCAGAAACCAGGTCATCTGCGTGTGTGTCGCAGTTAACGCAGCTATGACCCCGCCCCTTCCCCAGACACTACAAAATTGCAGATGACAGCAGACAGGAGGCCTCTGAGTGGTCAAATCTGCTCTACACACCTTTACACTATGAGTATTTCCTGTTTGGTACCTTACCGGCTTGATTTGTTTGTATGACCGCCATTTTTAAAAACAACTCGTGAAGATGGACCAGCTAGAAGAGCAAGGTGTGAGAAAACGCTGGGACCCTTTTTCCACCTGGATCCCCGCTCTTTTTGGCCCTCATGTCCCTCCGTCGTCACACAAACTTGCCTCTTGAGTTTTTCCACTTCCTCTCCGCCTCGGCCGTATCTAAACCCACAGCTAGTTCCTGATTGTCCCTCTTTTGCTGTGGCGTGGAATAACATAGCGCAGATCACGCTTCAATATTGGGCATAAATCAAAAATATCTGCAACAAGCTCACTGCGACACACTGCTGCAGGAGGAAAACCAGCCATTTAAAAACTAAAACACTGCAATAAACTTTTAGTTTTTCAATAAAATGGCAACAGATTCTCTGTAGATGATATTTAACAAAAATAATTAGTAGTGTTTTTATTAAAGATCATGTAATATTCTGCAGCTCCAAACAACTTTTAGTTTGCTAGGGATGCAGGGTGAAATGGCTCTTGGATAAAATCCCAGTAAAACATATCAAAGTTAGTGGTTGTAATGTGACTAAACAGGAAAGAAAGTTCAGTGATTAGGCCTGCCAGAAGCTGATTAAAGACATCCGCTAATCTGAACTTTGACCTGTTCATGTCTACTATCAGTGTAAAAGTTACCCAGTACCATGACCCCTCCCTGTTGTTCACAAAGGACTCCTGCAGGAAGACAAGTGTACAGCAGAATAATCCTGGTGGAGCTGTGGACTCAGAAATCTCCATATGGGTCTGTTTTATTGATCTGTGGAACTATCTTTGAGTTTGTTGGGATAGAAAAGCACCTTAAGTCTGTCTACACAGGAAAAGCCTTATTTGGTATGTTTCAGTTCTAGGCCGAACCAACAGAGACGGACTGTATCACACAAAGGGACGCTTGGTGAACGGACTCCATAGAAACACTACAGAACCAAAAAAAACGCACGTTTGGCATAGAGAGTCGACCCGACCAACACGTCACATCCATTCTACCGGATTTAGATCTGTTCAGTTCAAGCAGGTCGTTTTGCTTTTGTTAAACTGTGAAAATGCAGTGTCATGTATGACTTTTCCTTACGCTTATGTTTAACCCCGCATTCTTATCTCATCGCCCTGATAGCTTTGCTTTAAAGTACATGTGAGGCTCACGATATAACAGAGAAGATCTAAACTGGTTTAAATGTGGTTTTTAAGTCACTGATTTTAAACCTTATCGTTGCCGAAAGTTGATGATTATATTTCAAGATGCATTCCAACCCATGACAAGGAAATTAAAGAAATAATACTGATATATTTTTTTGTCATTTTTAATGTTATTATTTATTATCTTTGTTTTTTTTTACACTTTTTTAACACGAAAACAGTTGATGCGTATAAAGAAATTGAAACTCTGTTGCTTGAAGCTTTTTGATCTTAAAGGTTATAAAGTAGACACCAGTTTTTAGCGCTACAGTTTAGTCATCAGTTTGTTAAAGAAGCTTTGGATCTGCCAGCAGATTATTAGATTGTCATTTAACACACTGGAAAAACGATCTAGAAATAAGTAAAAATGTCTAAATTGAGTCTAATTACCCTTAAATTGAGTGGGTAAATTAGATAGTTTGCCAATGGAATTAGTATTTTCACTCATAAAATAAGAAAGTTAGATAATATGCCCTTGAAATAAGACAATGCGATTGTTTTTTTTTCTTTTTTTAAGTGTAAATTGTCTTGTTCCATTGGGAAAATGTCTCTTTTACTTCCTTAATCCAAGAACAAATACACTTATTTTAAGAAAAAATGACTTATCTAGATTTGGATTTTTTCCCAGTGCACAAGATATCTTGATTTTATACCTGCCGTTTGCTCTTTCTGTCATTTCATTTCATGGATGCATAGGAGTCCAGACGCAGCTTTCAACTTTAAAACTATATGGCTTCTTCCAAACCTTTAAATGGAGTGACTGGCATTACAATCACATTATTCCTGTTCAGAAGAAATTCTAAAATCGAAAAAAAAGAGAAGAAAAACACAACAAATATACTTTATTTGGACTGTTTCCTTACATTTCTAGGTTCTCAGACCTTTTATTCAAAACAGCAGCCATATTTTCAGTGCACCACTATAGTGATGTAATATTTCTTTATATGATTCAAATAGTTTCTGATTTTATTATAATTTATAGGAAAAAAACAACACTATCCATTGGCTGTATGATTGCGTTCATTTATAAATTAATTTTTAATGTGGCCTCTTTTTACTCAGTATCTAAAATGTCTAAGTTAAATATTGGGAAAATGAGCAGACATGGATCCTGAAATGGGAAAGTCTGACGTTTCCACCAACTTGGCCTCATAATCCAATATGGCTGCCCTGCATTAAAACTTCATAGAAACTGTTAAAATGTTCGCTTTCACATGTCAGAATCACACAGATGGTACCATATAACCTGTGCCTGAGCATGTCACTGCAGTTTGAATGCAGAAGATGCAAAAAGGCAAAAAAAAACAACAAAAACAAACATTGTCCATTGTATACAATTTTACTCCCCAAATAACATTCAATGGTGTTTAATATTCAAGTATCAAGCAGAACTTTATGGAAACAGTCCCACTGGTCTGATTGTGAAAGCAAAGCTGTCGGACTATCAGATTGCTCTGGGAAATCTATTCCTGGAGCAGTATTGCCTAAACAGGACATGCACACAAAAAATAAACTTTAGTTGCAAACAGGAATTGAGACTCAGAAGTTGAACTTGAAGAGTTGTGTTTGTTATCAGGAAGCCACAATCTTCTCCATTCCTAAGGGTCAATTTTGGCCTTTTCTTCTCTTTAAATAATTGAATACAGAAAAATGTGCTTTAATTGAGAAAATGAACAACGAAAACGTACCTTCACCTTCTTAATTGTGTTGTATAGAAACATTTTTTAAACTTTAACATGGAAGAATAAAGCAGTGTGTTCGACCAAGTCAACGTTTTGTTAAGGTAAACAAAGTAAAATCGGCTGCCATTTTTAAAAAGAAATATAAGCAATGAACAAATGTGTACAATTAGTTTTATTCTGAACTAGAAACTTTTAAGAAATATTGCATTAAATCATATAAAAGACCAACCAGAACCAGCTAGTTACTCGTTTGTATTGACTTGTATGGTGGAGGATTTTCGCGAATTTTTGAAAAGACCCGCCCTCTCCACTTTAAAAAAAAATGCACACGCACAACCGTGTACGCACTCCTGAGGGGGAACGCCTATTAAACGCGCGTGAGAGCATGCACGCTCTGGTTAAAAGTTGCTGTTTGCATCGCTCATACAAGCTTACCTTCCAAAATAAGTAAAATATTAGCAATTTTTCCATTATGTCAGGCTCGCTACCGTTAATATAGCTACCTGGGGACAAACACGAAGGACAACCTTATGCAAATATATGACCAGAATGATTGACAATTAGGTGGACCACTTATTTTGATGATCCACCCGGAAAAAGAACATCCTCCACTATAGGGTATGATAAAAAGACTAACCTCCATCTTTAAAGTCATCATAAGCTGCTACTTGGACTGCAGTAGAAAAAAACATCTTGTCAGCTGTTAAGCATGGTGGAGGATCTGTGGTGATGTGGGCCTGTTTCCTTAGAAATTCCGATGGTTGCTGTCAGTTATGTTGCTGGCTGACTGTGTCTGATACATTGCCTCTGTATGAGTGTTTACACCCAGCATAGATGCATTCTATTTGTCTACAGAGGTTTCATATTGGCTGGTAAAGTGGGGTCTGTTATGCTATGGATATAGATCTGCCCTGTTAGGTCAGTGGTTATCTTCCTGTTGATCACAACCTCAGTGTTGTTCAATTGCATGGCTAAAAGAAGAAAAACCTGATCATTTAGAACAGGCATCCCCAAAGTCAGTCCTAAAACCTGCAGGACAGCGGCCCTGGAGGACCCACTTTGGGGATGCCTGTTTTAGAAGCTTTTCTCTGATAATACAACCCAGAATAATTCAATTCAATACAATGCACCAGATAAAGAATAAAAATGCTGGATTTCAATATTGTAAAATGGATTCTTGCACTGTAATTTGAAAATGCACATAAATGAACATCACAGTGGATTTTGCATGTTGCTGCAGTGGTCAGTCTAACTAGCTGTCATTTAAATTACTAGACGTAATTTAATTCTATCGTATTCTATTCCTCTTTTGTTTCTGTATCAGAGACAATTAGCTCACGCTTAGTTTACTTTTATTTGTTTGATCCTTTCAACATTTTTCTTTGTTATAGAATTTATTTGTTAAAGTGTGACCAAAATAGCCTTTTAAAAAAACAGCAGTAAAGAGTGAATAAAAATAATATTCACTATATTTACAAATAAATGTTTTTCAATGCTGTGATATTTAGTTTTAAAATTACTTGACGGTTTTTGAGTAGTTCTGAAGCTAAAAAAATGAGAGCGCCCCTTTGGTTCATAAGTTTGGATTTAATTCTAAATAGGGGTTTGGCTTTATCACTTTGAATGTAACTTTGGCAAATATGCATTATTAATGTTCTTATTCTGCTTTTTTGACAGATCAAACCTACATATTGTTTAATGTTCAATTTAGTTTATTTATCCATCCATCCATTTTCTGTCACGCTTTATCCCAAGTGGGGTCGCGAGGGGTGCTGGTGCATATCTCCAGCTGTCTACGTGCGAGAGGCGGGGTACACCCTGGACAGGTCACCAGTCCATCGCAGTTTATTTATATAGCGCCAATTCACAAAAAATGTCATCTCAATGCATTTATAGACAGTTCAACCAGATCATACAGTCAACTTGATTCAGTTTTCTATCTAAGGAAAACCAGTTGATTGCATTGACTCAAAGGCAGTACCTCACATCAGGCATGCTTGTAGCGACAGTGGAGAGGAAAAATTCCCTTATAACTGGAAGAAACTTCCAATAAACATCAAAAGCATTTAGATGGTTCAGTTTAAAGTGTGTATTTGTAGAAACAAAACCAAAGACAAAGTGACAGGTTTTTGTAGTATCTGATAAAGAATAATCATTTATAGAAATATACACTGACTGGCCACTTTATTGCCAGTACCAGGTTGGACGCCTTTTGCCTCCAGAACTGCCTCAGTCCTTTATGGCTTAGATTCAACAAAACTGGAAGCATCCCTCAGAGAGTTTGGTCCATATTGACATGATAGCTTCATGCGGATGCTGCAAATTTGTTGGTTGAACATTCATGAAGCCATTCTCCTGTTCACTACATCCCAAACGTGCTCAATTGGATGGAAATCTGGTGACTGTAGAGGCCTTTTGAGTACAGTGAACTCACTGCCGTGTTAAAGAAAGCAATCTGAGATGATTACGGCTTTATGACATGGAGCGTTTCCTGCAGGAAGTATCCATCAGACGATGGGTACACCATGGTCATAAAGGGATGGATGTGGTCAGCACCAACACTCTGGTAGGCCGTGGTGTTGACATGATGCTTAATTGGTACTAAGGAGCCCAAAGTGTGCTAAGAAAATATCCCTCACAAGATTAAGCCTCCAACAGCAGCCTGAACCATTGATGGAAAGCAGGGTGGATGCCTCCATGTTAGTGGACCCAACCATCCAAATATCACAGCAGAAACTCATCTGACCGGGGAATGTTTTTCCAATCCTCTATCGTCCAATTTGGGTGAACCTGTGCAAATTGTAGCCTGAGTTTCCTGTTCCCAGCAGATACGAGTGGCACCCGGTGTGGTCTTCTACTACAGTAGCCCGTCTGCCTCATGGTTTGGGCATTTAGAGATGCTCAAGTGGGTGGTCTTTGTGTTACTTTTATATTTCTGAGCATTCCTCTCAAACCTCAGCATCAGCAAAGCGTTTGCCACCGCAGAACTACTCAGTGGTTATTTCCGGTTTCAGAACATTCTCTGTTAACCAGAGATGGTTGTGGTACCAACATGCCTTTTTCCCAGGCATGTAAATCACCTTTCTTGCTAAGTTTGAACTGCAGCAGACTGTCTGCATGTCTACAGGGTAAAAATGCATTGAGCCAATGCATTTAGGTCTGATTAGAAACAACGAGCAGTTGGAAAGGTGCACTGAATAAAGTGGTGTAAAGTGTATATAATATAGTGACAATAAAATTACAGATTTCATTTTAATCTGTCGTTGCTTTACACATTTTTTTGGCTCCATCCTGCCCCTCTTTGGAGGCATCACCTGCAACTTCTACAGTACAAGTGTCGCCCATCCAACACACCTGGCGAGACCATCAATGTTTCACAGACTCATCTCCTTTCATCAGTTTATAGATCAAAGCTCCACTTTAATGACTTGATTCCAGTGAAACAAAAAGAAAAATCATCATGTGAGTCAAGAAACCACAGCTGACTAAGGATGGGGTTTCTTTCCAGGAAGTCCACTCAGCGGACAACTGTCTCGAAACGGTTACTGGAGTTTAGATCTTTGAATTTCCCCTTGAGAGCTTTATGTGTTCCCAAACAGGAAGTGCAGGTCATGTGATGCTGCTGCTCCTAGAGGCTGTACTCTGCAAAATCTCCAAACACAAACAGCAGCACATTCCTTCAGTCATGCAAAGCAGCTTTAGATATAGTGGCTAACTTAATGAAAAGCTCCTTTAGACTTGAAATCCAGAGTAATTTAGTAGAACTGCCCCAACATACTCTGCAGTGTTTAGTTACAGCAGCTCTGCTCAAATAAAGCCTACAGCTTGGTTTATTTCGTTAACATCGCTTATCAGCTAAACGCTCCCCAGCAGTGGTGTCATTTATATCGACTTGTTCCGTTAGTCATATTAACATATCTGGATTTAAACGGAAACTTTCTGAGGACAAATTTAAAAATGCAAAAAAATTGATATCTAAGGAAGTCGTCTTTTCTTAAGTGTATTTTTTTTAATAATTGAGCAGGTAAGCCAGACACTTTGTCAATGGACTGAGAATTTGCATTTAAAATAAAATACTTCAATGACTAATTTCAAGTGCATATTTAATGGTCTTATTGTAAGGGTAAAATCCTCATTCTGTTGGCAGATCATCTTATCAACCTGCTCAAACTAAAGGTAAAAATATTAAAGAATTTTGTATTCATTTTATTTTTCTTTGCAGTGTAGTACAGGGTATAAATCTTATATAATAAATGTTAATTACCTTGTTTGAATTGAACTAAATCCAATCTAAATGACAGATTTCACGCCGTCTCTAATTATGAAACAAAATTAAACCCAGAATTAAAAAACCAAAAGTCTAAAACTAAGAACAGTAACATGATTTGATAGCTTTAGCTGCAACGATTCCATTTAGTTTTCACCATTATTTGTTAATCTTGCTGAGATGTTTTAACATCTTCATCCTTTACTGCACAGCTTTCCATCATAGATCGTACCACAGCAGGACTGAGCATCACCTGGGCCATAATAAATCCTGGAAGCTCTTCTTATAGGTCACTTTGTTATAGATTTATGCTTCTCCTTGTTCACTTTTCTGTTAAGTTTTTAAAAGGTTTCAAATTTGGCTCTAGAAAAAAATCTAAGTTGACACTAATGATTACAAGTTGGCAGCTAAATAATCCCAAATCATCACTCCTCCTCCCCTGTGCTTCACAATAGGACGTTGGTTATCTCCAAACCTAGAGATCTCCATTTCTGGTCTCATCTGTAACAAAGGAAAACACTAAAAAGTGTTGCGGTTTATTTAGAAGCAAGGCTAAGCCTTCTCTTAGCATGAGTTAATATTATTTAATGCATTTCTAACTGAATCGTTATGATTTTTAACATGCAGTCTGGCCTTAAAAGGAGTTTTCGGCGCTGTCTGGTCTTTAAAAACTTAATGAGCTGCAGTACTTTGGTCTCACTTGTATTAAAGCCAACCTTTGCATTTTAGAGTTAAACATGAAGCCAAAACTTGCTGCGCTCTATATTTGTTTACATCAAATGACAAACAAATCATCAAATGAAGGTCTCATTCCCTTTTCCCAAACTTTCTTTTTTTTTACTTCATTCGTTGGTTAATGATTACAGTGGAAGACAAATAAATACGGACAGAACAGTGGCAGGAAGAGGGGGAAAACAGAAAGGGAGAACATTTGGAAAGAGGAAGCTTAAAGGACGGAGAAGCACCGCAGGTTTGATGGTGGAGCAGGTCTGAGGAACAGGAACCGAAGATACCAGCTTATGTTAACATTCATTAAACTAACAGCCAGGCTCTACTGGAAGAAACAAATGGTGAGTGTTGATGCCAAGGGAAACGATCGGTGGGGAATGCAGAAGGAAATCTATAGACGTTAGTGAACCCTCAGAATCTGCAAAAGGAAATAAATAAAAAAAGACCAACAGAACAAAGTTGAATCAATAGAAAAATAATACAAAACTGCCTTGTTGAATTTTTTTTGGTTAGTTTTTACTTGAAAAAATGTTTCTAAAAAGTAAAGAAAAATCAAGAGAAAACAGTGGTGATGGAAGGTGGAGCTGGGCTGGACAGAGGAGACGCCTCTGCAGCTTCAGTCCTCTACGTGCCCCACTCTGGGCTTAAAACACGCATGATTCCCGCTCTGGGTTTATTTTCCTTTAATGACGAAGGACAAAGTTTGGGGGGGGGACAGACATTTGTGTTTAACTAAGACTTGGTTGCTGATTTCAGGAGGTTTTCTTTGCTCCTTCGCTTTACATCCCAGTTGTAGACTCGTGCCATGTCTGAAGGAAGCAGAGAGTTAAGACCAAAACCAACCAGAAACGTTTCTCTAATATAACTCTTACACCAAATTAAGAAGCTCTTATAAACTCCATGCTCAAAGAGCGACACACTTTCACTGATTATTTCTGTACACTTTATCATACGGTTAAAAATCTAATTACGCATCTCTTTCTAAAAGAGTTGGATAGGTTAAATAAAAATAAAATGTCTTAGTGTTCTAGTATAAATACAGATTTTTCTAATGCATCATTACATTTTTAAATGCATAATTACATAAACTTTATATTAAGTGAAAAAACATACAATTAAGAATTATGTAATTAAACGTCATATAAAAATAAATAGTAATTATTTTAATTTAAAAGTATAAATAATTAATATAGCGTGAATTGATTTAATGGGTTTTTACACCATTGTGTTGCACTGTTATTTTTGGGTTCATAGGGTAAAATGTTTGGGGATTTCCTGCTGCTTTTTTAAAACCTGAAGGTAGGACTGGAAAAAGTAGAAAAAAAAAGATTAAAAATGTGTTAATTAAATTTTTTGTTTATGAAGACTGAATTTTTGGGAAATTTGGGGGCATTTTTTTAAGCGAACCCACTCAATAGGTTTCCAGAGTGACATCATTTTATCTCTTTCTGTTCTTAAATTTTCACTTCTGATTGATAAACCAGCTGACTGTGTAAAACCACTTGGTGCAAACATTTACAATTTTACAAGCACGCTTCAAAGCTTGCATTGCGTTGCCCGTTTTAAAGGGAAACGGCGTTTTTTTTTTTATACATTGGGGCCTTGATTTTATGTTATTACATCATGTTCTACTCACCCATATGAGTCTTGTGTCAGTTGGAGCTGTTCTGAAGATATTCCGTTAGGTTATATCCAAGTAACGGCTTCCTATGGGTGCGGTTATATTTTTTAAAAGCAAATCGGAGTGTGTCTGACGTCATCCGCGCGCGCTGGCTACCGTTCATTCATCTGTCCGCCGAACTGCTGCTAGTTTTCCTCACATGCCTGGAAGATCTCTAGTGCTACTACCACAGATGATCTCACTCTCCAAATGGAATTGAACGATTCAGATCAGCTAGCCGATTAAACAGAAGAGCAGGTAGAGCGTAGCCGGCTGTGGCCCTGGCTGCCTGTTTTTAAAAGATATAAATCTAAAAAATATAACCTTGGATGTCTGGGGGACAGTGATTCGCCTACATGGTAGTAATGCTGGTGTACCATAAAGAATAAATTATGAACAGTTTAGTTTGTGCCTTCAACTCGTTGCCCATAGGAAGACGTTACCTGGATATAACCTAACGGAATATCTTCAGAACAGCTCTAAATGAAAAACTTAAATAGGTGAGTAGAACATGATGCAATGACGTCAAATCAATGGCCCAATGTAAAAAAAAAAAAAAAAAAAAAGGCGTTTCTCTTTAATCAAGGTCACCTCCCAGAGGGGAGGATTAAAAATAAATCTAGTTTTGGAAAGTACTGTATTTGCTGGTCTTTAAATATGTACGTTAGTGGGCGTGGCTTATAGTGAGGTGCACTCTATAGTCCAGAAAATACGGTAATATACAGGATCTGTCATTTTTATTATAAAGCTAAAAAATATAAGTCGTTTCATCGGATTTTGACAAAATCATATTAAATTTTTAAGCCACATTGGTGAATATATATAATTTTAGATCCTAAAGACTGCAGCTACCCAGATTATAACATTGAAAATATTTTGTTGGCAAGTTTTAAGATTTCTCAGTTGTTGTAGGTATTATTTATAAATTGTCCAGTAACAAAATATTTTAGCGGAGTGATAAGAGCTCTTTCACTATTTCATGTAAATAATTTTTTTTAATGGATTGTAAAACCTTTATTGATCATCTTAGATGGTTTTAAGCAGACGGGAGCAGAAATCACGCTTTGGATGCAGCATCAGAAGTTCTGATTTAAAGCGTTTGATGCTTTGGGTGCACTTGAAAGCTCCTAACGCTTTAAGAAGAGCCCGGCCAGCCGGTCGAAACACGCCACAGGATGCAGGTCCACCACAGACTCTGCATGTAAACCTGCTGCCCCTGATCCTCAAAAGGCATTCTGTATGAACAAGGGCTGCAAAACTTCCTTAAAGAAGAGTTTTTAAGAAATATAAACGAGGGGAAACTAAAACTTTTCCACTTGAGCACTTCTGGGTAGAGCATATTGGTGGACCAAGAGATTTTATGTTCAATGTAAAATGTTTATATATTTATTTTATTTTATTCTAGGATTTTGGTATAATTACTGCTCTGCTAGCTAAGGGCATGTTTTAAAGTCTCTATACTTCAGTTAATGAAGTTTACTGAATTAGTTGATGATTGTTTCATTGCTTGTATAAACGCAGCATAATGGTTCAGACCTTCTTCATTTTCAAGGTTACATTATATTGAAAATCAATGACTAGCCAATAATATTTTGCCTCTATACTTAAAATAAGGTTTGATGCAAGAAGTTAAAGTTAACGTGCAAAACAAACAGCTAAACAGCAGCAGTTTTTTTTTCAGTCAGTAGCTTCTCCTGATTCTCTTCCTGCCCGCAGCATTTCTCATCTACAGCGATGACTGTAAGAAACCTGGATGGCTGAAAGACTTTGGGAAGAATATCCTTTAACTGACACTTTTTTTCTTACTTTGGCAGAACTGAATCATTTTCTGTTCGGATGCTGTGTTTTCTGCAGCCTCTCTTCTCACCATTAGGATTTCAGAGGCTGTTCAGGGGTTCTCTGTCTGCATGGTCTGAATGACTTGTTATCAACATTTGGGAGACATTTGATGTCAATAGCAACTTTAATAATAAATTTACTGTGTTTTCCAGACTATAGAGCACACCTCACTATAAAGTGGAAAATGTCCATATATATAAGACGCACCGGGCAACAAGCCGCTGATATCTACTGAACTGTCTCTCACCAATATAGCCTCTGGAGTAGAGACGAAGAAGAATGCTAGCTCTCGTTAGCTTGTTAGCTCGCAGTAGTAAGAGCTTCTACTGAAAGAGGGAGCTTCGTCAGCTCTTCATTTCAGCTCTGCAGGAGTCGAGCCCAGTCTATTAATTAGTTTGTCCATTTTAATGCGGCAAATAAATGTCAAAATGTGTGAATTTGGGACATTTGTTCTCCACCGTGCCTCCTGCTAGCACGTTCTCGTGCTAAATGAAAATTAGCCCTTAGTCTTTCATTTCCATCTTTGACTTCCCTTTTTTGGCGGTTAGGAAAAATCTTCAGAAAAGCCGCACCTTCTTATAAGCAGCAGGGTTCAAAGTGTGGGAAAAAAGAAGCACCTTATAGTCCAGAAAATACGGTACTTTTAGACTTTTGTGGAGAAAAGGGGGAAACTTTGTTATCAAAACCAGTCGCATCATGAGACACACTTATAAATTATTGCTTAAATATTAGGATATGTTTTTAGATGTTAAACTGCTCTCTACCTCATAATAAACACTTTAAACCTGAAAAAATTAACATTAAGTAGATATAAGTCTGATCTGCACATTTTTTAAGTTTTGAAATATAAAATGGCTGAACTGATTAAGACGGAACCTATAATGAAGTACATGACACCCCAGCCTATTTCTCTTCTCCTGTGAAGCTAAGCTGTTCATTACCTAAACAAGAGAGAACTAATCTCTGCCTGCACCCATGGGTGTTGTGTTTTTTTTTCTTCAAAAAGTGACATCTAGTGGTTATAAAACGTTTGCTGAAGCCTCGTCTCAGTCAGCTCGCTCTTTGCTCTTATCAAAGGATACTGACTTCGGTGGTGGTGCACTGGTCTCTCAGGTAATCCAGGTCTTCTTCGAGGGTCTCTAGGTTGCGGGACGCCGTTGACAAGTTCTTCTCTAGGAGAGCCTGGGCTTCATTGATGTCATATTCTAACATGACATTAGCCTTTAAAGAGAAACATTAAACAAGCAAGAAACTACTGATTAAAGTGGCGTTACAATCAAAGTCCCTTCAGTTCAGGACATTCAGCTTCAAAGTGACATAAAGGTGTGAAAAAAACCAGAAGGTCTACTTACCCCTAACCATAGGCACACTTTGTCAGTGGGCGGCACTGAGGCCTTGCAGTAGACGTTGTCAGCCAGTAGAAAGTGTGTTTCCATAGGCTCTGTGGTTTCCTTCACCAAAAAAACAAGGTAGAGTCATTTTTAAAAAAAAGCCTTAGATGTTTAATACGAACATCTTTATTGACGTCTGTCTCTGACAGTCAGCAACATAACGCACAGATTTCCAACTTGAGACACAAACAGCAGCTTTGTTCAGCTCAGAGAAGATATTTTATCTGCTAACCAACCACAGGGACGTCTACAGGTGTTTAATGTCAATAACTAAAAGGTTTTAGACTCTTAATTCAGCCAATGGAGGCAAAAATACAAAGAAAAGATGGATGAATGGTTATTAAGACAAATTAATTGATAAACGGACAAATACCTCCTCTAGAAAATAAGAAGATGGAATAAGGTCTATAGTCTAGAGATGTAAATTTGTTTCCATCTTATCTAAACCTTTCCAGAATTAATCTCCTTCTGTTTAGTTCTCCAGGTTTAGGAACCAAAGCAGCAGGAACCTTCAGGTTCCTCCAGTTGCTCCTCATGGGATCGAAGTATAAAAGGAAACTGAACCACCTGAATAATAAGAGTTTGTCTGGCAAACACTGAGCTTCCTCAAAGAAGCAGAGAAAGCATCACTCACCTTTTTCTTCTGCATGTGTCGTAGGATTTCTAGCGTCTGGGTGATCTGTGGGATCTGGTTTTTTAACCTGCATGTAAACAGAAGTGAGCCGTGTTATTTGAATAAATGCAGTTAGGAAAGCATTAAGTAGCAATATCAGGCATTTGTTTGTTTATTGATAAGCATTATTTATAAAGAATATTAAAAAATATAAGAGTAGACAAAAAGTTTAAAATAATCATGTAACAAAACTGATGATATTGAACAAACTATCAGATCAGCTCACATTAAAATAAAAAAACAAAAAGCCATTAGTCTATAATCTTCCTGTGGTGAACTCTAGTGAAGCTGTTGTAAACACACTAAGGTGGTGAATTTATTTATTCTTGTTACCGTAGTTTCTTCTGAGACAGGTTGAGCTCCATGTATTTATATTTCTGGTACTGTTCATCCAGCTTCCTGAGCGCCGTGTCCGCCGTCTCGTTTCCAGGCTGCTTCATAAACGAGTCGACATCTTCCTATAAAACACAACGAAACTACAATGACCGCCTGGTTTCTGGTGGATATAAAAATGTTAAACAGAGACAGACTGAGCGCCTCCTTTGACGAACGGCCAAACCAGTTTATGAAAACACAGATTTAATAACATTAGCAGAGAGAGAGAGATGCAGGTGGGGACTTCTACAGAGCTCTCTGCTGTTGATACTGATCTGGCTCAATGCTAAATTCTATGTAAATGTAAAAAAAAAGTAAAAGAATCAACAAATACTAGAGCTGCAGTGTTTTGTCCCAGTATGGGCAATTTTTTGTGCAGTAGTAGTACACCTTTCACACGTACATTCACACTTTACACATAAAAACACATAAAATATTCTAAAAAGATAAAAGTAAGGTGGATAAATAAATAAATATGTGCAGCGCAGAGGATGAATAAAAGCGTAGGCCTGTATGCATCCAACATATGACTATCTGCTTTTCCTAGTAGACTTTAGCAGCTGGACTGACTCCTATATTCTAACCAAAGCTTAAGATACTGGTGCTTTTCATGCCATTGATACAATCAGCCTGCTGGGTTTGAGTTTTTATCCATAAGATGCAAGAACTGACAATGGAACAGGGAGGATTGTGATGTCTCCCATCCCTGAGACAGACGGGAAACTTACATTTTCTGACATTGTTTCAAGATAAATCATCACATTTTGTTTCCAATATCAGAAGTATTCCAATCCTTTAGGTTGTTAGATGCATTTATACACATAATGAAAACAAATTAACTTTATCAGACATATTAAAGCCCATTTATTTGTGTAATAATTTTATAGCAAATGATCTTTAAGAGGAAAAACTGGTTAATTAGTATATTAATAAGTCTTTTAATCTATTCTATGCAAGAGGCTTTGAGTACTGATTATATATATATATATATATATATATATATATATATATATATATATATATATATATTTAGGATCAGAGACTGAAAGGAGCAGGTGTTGTGCAGCTCTGCTTCTAAACTGAAGAACATGATTATTAGCAGCTCAGAATTTAAACTTAAGCCTAACTGCATCTGATGCATTCGTATTTGGCACAGAGATATTTAGGGAAAAAAATAAAACCTGACAAAAGGAGGAAAGTAGGAGCTTCAGTGTAATGCTTTATATCAGCCTCATTCAAATAGATTATTGGGTGATGTTAAATGTTATAATGTTACAGCACTAAATAAGGGTTTTTATGCCTGAGTAAGATTTAAAAGAGGGAACCTGAGGCCTATTAATCAAATAAAAGCATTTCAGAGGAACAAAGAGCAGCTAAACAAAGTGAAAGTCAGTAATAAGCAATGAAGGAGCGAGTACAGAAAAAGCAGCCTTCATTCAGGCAGTGATGACCATAGATGGAAGCAGGCAGCCGCCCATCCTGCTCACGCTGCGGATCATCAGATCCCTGTCAGCTCTGCTGCTGCTAGGTTAGCTAAAAGGCTCCGAGCTGCTATATAACTCCCTGAACGTCAGTAACGGGTAGAAACTATGAGGATATACTGTATAAAAGCGGCGTATCAGGGAAACTTCGGCTTTACGCACCACAAACACCGCTTCGGGGATCCCGAGGTGCTTTTTCTTTGTCGCCTGTACAGCATTGCTGTTGTCTATGGTCGCCGCCATGTTGAAGAGAAGCTCCTTCCTTCCTCGCTCGCGCCTGCGTAACACGACGCCTGAAGAGAAGAGTGGGGCCTCTGCTGCCTCTAGTGGTTACATCTTGAAACTACACCCGGTGTTTCAACATTTCCGCATTTTAGAAATTAAATTATACAATTAGACATAAATGTATATATCTCTTTTAATTAGCGTATTTATTTATTCGTCTTTTTTTTAAATTACCTTATAATTTAATTTCTACCTACATTTATTGGTTTATATGGGGAGGATTAATTGTGTGCTTATTTATATATTGAGCATTTATTTATTTATGTATTTATTTTTAAATATGGTAGACTTTATTTTTAAATATGGTAGAGCTGCTCTTCCATAGTCAACAGAGATAATAACAATGTTTTCTTTTCTATGTAATAATAATAACAATAATAATAATAATAATAATAATAATAATAATAATAATAATAATAATAATAATAATAATAATAATAATAATAATAAATAAGTCAAGTTTGTTTGGTTTAAAAAAATATTTCCATTTTCCTTTTCTGTAAAAAAACTATATTTAACAACAAAGGCTTATATTAATGTATCATTTATTTACATAAATTAATACTGATCAAAAAAACAGCATGTAGGCATTTATCTTTGAAGATTCAGCTGAAGTTTCCCATCAAAAATATTTTTTTGTAACTGAATATAAGACTGAATAAAAACGAAACTAGGAGAAATTATTACGAAATTGAAGCTTCACTTATATTGTTGTATATTCACAGTTATTCACAGTGTCAGCAATGCTCTTGTTGTCATATAATAGTACCTAAAGGCAGCTCGCGCCCCAAAGAGTTGATCAGATCATTTTAAGGAACTTCCCTCCTCTGCCCAGAAGGGGGTGCTGTTGTACTTGTTTTTGTCCATTGTTTCCTGGATGACTATTAAAACCTTTATAACAGTTTTTTTTACTGACCAAATGTTGAACAGTAATCAGGAATTGTGACCATTGTAGAGGTGTTTATAAAATTAACAGAATTTTTTATTCCAACAGGACGTGGAAACAAATGATAAGACTGAATAAAAGAACCAACACATCAAATCTGACACCACAATTCCAAATCATTTGGATTTGAGATGTATTTTATTACATATATTAGAAAACAAAATGTCAGACAGTACTAAAATTCCCATCTCAGTAGAGCACAAGATATAGTTTATGAACTTATGCTACAACTGCAATAAAAGTTTCAAAAGTAAAAGAATATGCTTGGTTAGGTAGGATTATAAGTGATATTTTTTTCAGCTCGCACACACACATACACCCGTACTCGTTCTGCTATATGCAGTGAGGACCATATGTTGACTCTCATTGACTTCCATTGATTTCCAGTCATTTTCAACCCTTTTAATACCCTAACTCTAAAGCTAACCATTACCAATGCATACCTCAACCTAACCCTAACCCATTCACACCATAGCCCTAAACCTAACCATTAGCAAAATAGCATGTTAGGACCAGCAAAAAGTCCTCACTTTGCAACAAATGGTCCTCAATTGATGGTGAAATTGGAAAAAAATGTCCTCACTCTTAGGGTTAGACGGGTACAAACACACACAAACACACAGTAAATAAAAATCTTGGAAAAATGTTGGATACAAAACTATTTCTTTTTTTTAAGCATCATTCTGCTTTCATTTTAGGTTTGTAAACAAAGTAAACAAAAAAACCTAAACATCTCTGATTAAACATGTCCCAACATGCTCAGTCACTAGTTTTTGTTACTAAGTGGAAAATAAACATTAGCGCACAAAGAAAAAGAAATCACCTCTAGGGAAAGGGTTAGGCCTGCCTTGATGAGCCAATTGTCTGACACACTTTACAAGTTTTGCACCTAAAAATATTTCACTGATTTCTTCCAACAATTAAGATTATTTTTAAACCTTTGCATTTTTAGTATATTCTTAAAGAACAACATTTGAGATAAAAAAACATACAAAAAAACAAAAACCAAAGAAAAACAAAACACAAAGATGCACCATAAGATTCATTAAACAAAATAAGCAATTTTGCTTCAGTTTTTCAAAAACACTAAGGTTTAGAATAAGCACCTGGTGGCCATTCCTGAGATGACGCTCTTAAATGAGGATTTTAATTGTATCAAATCTTTTAAATCTATCTAAAATACATACAGAACATTGATGTATAAACCCATATCTGACTCAATTTAAGGCTTTTTTTTCAAGTCTCGTGACTGACAGATGTGATAATAAGAGGCTCTTTGTTTTTCCCTTCATCAAAAACTCCTGGACTGAAGAAAGGGAAGATCCTCTCAGAGAACAAACACCCAGTGAAGGTGTACATGTGGGATCGGGCATCCACATCAAAGAACGACACCGTCCCCTCCTCGTAATCTGTGAACACTCCCACAGTCTTTGGCTTCTTCTGGAGAGCCAGTAGGACAGAGGGAGAGTCCAGGGCTCGATACTCGCTGCCGTTCCTCAAACGAACCGTCCAGTAGCCATTCTCCGGGGTGGAGGTGATCATACCCTTCCTGTTCACCGACTCTTTGACCACACCCAGGTCCCAGAAGGTCTTGTTCCCAACAGCAACCTGGTTTAAAGAACAAGATGTGAGCATTGGTGTGATTTTCCTTCCTTGGTTTGCATTACTTTGGGTTGTTCCAGCAGCTCTACCTGAAAGTAGAACCTCCCAGATCGGAAGCTTTTCTTGCTCACGACACAGATAACCGGGTCGAAGCGTAGGGGATTGTCAGGAACCACCTGCAGCGCCTCTCCTCGGCCCGCTTGCTTTCCATCGGATGACAGTACGATGTTTGGGTGGGCTGTATCTGGGTCCAACACCACGTCCACTGTGGACACACAGTTCATAACGTTTGGTCTCTTAGTACCACTTCCTGTCAGACTTCCATGCCCTGTAGACCCAACTGTTATGTTGATGGCATCATGCTATAGCAAAGCCTGCAATATACCATCGTATAAGAGCTAATCTATTGTTCAGCAGGTATTAAAATTGGGTACATTTATCCTTACAGTAAAATAAAGGTAACATATAACAAATTGCTGTCATAGATTTACCAAAATAAGCCAAATACTAATCTAACTCATTGATCTAACAGCTGGAATGACCTTTTTATGACCTTTGAGATCTTTACCCTTCTATGGAGGAATTTTTGACTAATCCTCTTTACGAGTTTACTAAAGTTAATTGACATTCCAGGTCAAGTTGTGCGCAGTTCTCCTATAGTTGAGGTCTAGACGTTAATAAACCATTGTTTTACCTTTATCCTCTTTTGTTATGTTTTGCAGAAACACATAAAACTTCAAAACATAGTCTCAATGGAGGCCTTTAAGAAAACTTTCAATGACTTGGAGTCAGACTCATTTATTCTCAGAGGTCTCACTTAAATTAATAAATCTGGTAGTTTAAATTTATCTATTAAGACATGCTTGTTTTTGTGTCTTATTTTGTGCTGCCATCTTGGCGAAGACACTCTTTACTTTAAAGTCGTAGGGAAGCGGCTGTACAAACCGTTTCATTTCTGAATTCTCCCAAGTGGTGCACAACTTTAAATGAGTGAATAAAGTGAATGTGAGTGGTCGTTTATCAAGAGGGCAGGATTGTTGTGGCAGAAGGTTCAGAAGCAAATTTGTTGTGGCCGGTGTCTCGGAAGCAGCTTGCTAACCAGTTAGCAACTTAGTGCTAGTAGTTTCCCAATGGGAAATTCCATTGGGACCAAGTAGCACTAAATTGGTGACTTAGAAACGACGCTGTCAAGAAACGCTATGGACAGAGGAAACATGCAAGAGGAGGAGAGTTTTGGAGGTCGTGGATGAGTCTCCTCCGTCATACATTTTTTATTTAGAGGAGGAAAGCAGGGACGAAGACGTTGTGGAAAAGGACGCCAGGGCAGCAGAAGCTTGGTTTGGTGAAGACACAGACGTCCATCCCCGTGAACACTGGGACGGGACTCAATGGGAAAGGAAATAATTTCAACCGTTGCGTATATTAGCTGCGACATATGAATCAAGATGCTATGACCGAAAAAATTTGATTGACAGATGACCGATGATATATGATTGGCCGAATTCAGGTGCACAGGCTGATGTATAACTAACTGGGCTGCATAAGATGACAAGAAAAAAAACACTGATTTTTTTTTTAGACAGGATTTGCTTTTAAATAGAAATTTTCTACATTTTGCGTCTGATGAAGAGTACATTTATATACATGTTTAAGCCACAATAATTTTAAATTTAAATATGACTTCCCTACAACTCTAAAAAGAAATTTTTATTCAGCAAAGCTTTTCCCAATTAAATAAATATTAAAAAATCTATAAAAATAACATAATAAACATAACTATTTTCGACTTGAAAGAGGTTGTTAATGCTTGTAATAACCTCATTCTGTATGAATGTGTTGCAGCTGTTTCATAGGATAAATGCCTGTTGTCTTTTTCTCAGAGCAACAAACTGCTTAAATTATTGCTTTAAGCAAAGACACACAACTCGTTAATCAATTCATTATTCTGTTAATCTGTGCCTGTCGTTTGCAGAAATTGCTTCAACTGGACCTTGCTGCAGAAACTCTTAATAGAAATTAGATTTTTTACCCACTGCTAACCATTACTAGCTAACATTTCAGTTGCACAATGATCCCGTTTACTATGTCATGTGGGCTTTAATCCAAGGTTTTAGTTATTGACCTTTCAGAACCTGAAGTAGGTTCTAATACAGACATCTTAAAACAGAACAATGAGGTTATTTCTGGGAATAACATAAACTTTTCTAAGGTGTGATGAAAAAAAAAGCATGACCTTTAGGAGTACTTCATAGGAATAACAGAAAAAAATATCATAAAAAGAATAAAGCACAACATTTGATCTCAGTGTGAGTTGTGTCCATACCTGCATATCTTTGCATCCTCCTTATCTCTGTCAGAAAACAAAAAAATAAAATAGTTTGGAAAATGCTTTTTCAAATGTTTGATTAACAGATTTAAGTAAAAATGCTCAATGACTTCCAATAGGACTCAAATATAGCAACAATGTTTCCACAAAAATACAATTTTATCATTGAAAAAAACATGAAAAAACCCGGTGCTATTGCAGAATGCAAAGCCTATCTATTTGTTAGCTGCAATCAGAACAACAGGTAACCATCACAAACCCATTCATTTTTATACAACTCTAACAGAGGTCCAGTGATTGCTGAAGGTGTGTCGCTTCTTTAAACAGTGACGTGTCTATACTGCCATATAAACTGTCTCACAGAGATCTGCTAAAAACAGCCTTACAACTCAGTCCTATGCCTGCGGTAGCTGCAATGTAGTCATTACTGCAAGCACTAAACACTGGGTTAGATTTTTATGGAAAGAATTGTCTTTAATTTTCTTTTTTTGTTTCAATTGAAGCAAATTTGAATTTGAAGCAAATATCTAAAGTAGGAAAGAAGAAACCAATTCCAGCTAAATTTTAACAAATAAAAAATGCCATGTTTGGTGTAAAAAAAATGTTAGATTAAAGATTGAAAGTAACAGGGACGTTATGATCCAAGTATGCTAATAGTAGAAGGCAGGGGCTGATTTAGGAAATTTGGGGCCCTAGGCAAAGACAGACAGTTCTCAACTACGCTCTTTGCATTGTTTGCGTTTTTCATTGTTTGCCGTTTTCCGTTTGCACCTTTCATCATGTCCACAGTAAATACACTGATTCAGTGTGGTGGACACTGAGAGGGGGTGGGGGGTAGGGGGGGCTGAGGCACATTTAATATTATAAGCATTCTAATGGCATTTTAGCAAAAATGAGTTTTTACCAATAACACAATTACATTTACTAGAAAAAGCTTTCAATAGGTTAGATTAAGATGAAGCGATATGGGGGGAGTGTTGGCCTAGTGGTTAGAACAGTGCACTCTGCCTTTCTGAGCAAGACCCTTAACCCCACACTGCTCCCACAAAATGGCAGCCCAATGCTCCCCAAGGACATGGTTTAAATGCAGAGAGTGAATTTCCCCATTGTGGGACAATAAAGGTATTAGCATTTTATATTCACATGTTATAACAATTCTTTTGTACTTTTAAAAAATCTTATTTGTTGAATTTCTAAAGCAAGATTTGAACAAAATTATGTAATTATGGATCAATCCAGTACACTCATTTTTGGAGCAAATGAAAAGATTTACAACATTATCTTTCAGTGATAATAAGGTAAAGTAGCATCATCTCTGTATCATTGAGGCGAGAATATTACACTGCACTACATTGTGGTGAATATATTTTTAATGGAGACATGCTTTTCTATTCCATGCCAGTAGGTGGCAACATCGTAGATCTCCGGATTTAAAAGCAGAAGATTCTGAATGTTATTGAAGCAGTGTTTAAGTAAAATAATTTTATATTTTCTTTAACACTATTTGCCCTTTCACCTCTAAGTTTTTAAGATTTATGACAAAGTGTTGGAAACACGTATACTACTTATACTTCAGCGATTGTATCAAGGTGCTACTTTAGTTGGTTGTGCTGTTCTTTTTACATCTCTTTGCAGGTGATGAAGCAGACAGAAGACATTTTATCATTGTCTCCCTTTTATCTCCTCTTTCTTTCATCTTTTCTCCTTTTTCCTGTTTTTCCTGTCCTGTTCTACTTACATTATAGTGTCCATATAATCTGTAAAACTCCTTGCATGAATTATAATAAAGCTATTTATATGCATAAATCAAGCGGAACTCTATGGCGATAGCCGTACTGCTCCACTTGTGAAAGTAAAATCTGTTGGGTCCTCTTTTGGCATCAAGACAATTATTCAGGACACTAAAAAAAGAAAAAAAGAAAAAGGAAACATGCATAGTAACGACTCCATTGGTGGGGGTCTATGTCTCTAGCACACACTGTAGCGAAGTGGCGTCCTATGTAATTGTAAGTAATTATTTTTTGGTAGTGAACACATGACAGAGCCTCACGCTGTGTCTTAACTGTCTGAGTTTAACCCATATAGTTTTATTTCCTTTCCAAGTTATGAGAGTAAGAACTCTATTGTGGATTGGAAAAGAAATCCAGACTGCTGTGCAGAAGTCCCTTAAGTACATGGATGATGGTAGACAAATCCTTTCTAACAAAACACTACAAAAAAATCCCAAAAAGAAAAACATGGGAGCAAATGACTAAAGCTCTCCAACAAAAACAAAAGACATGAAGATGCCTACATATAAGAAACCATGTATTTTTTGTTCACTTCCGATGGGGTTTTGTGCTTTAACGTCATGTAATGACGTTAAGGCTGTCCAGACACAGCACAGCAGTCCAGAGCTCCTGTTTGGGCCTGGATAGTGTTTGTACACAACAAAAGGTGAACAGATAGGAGCTAGAATCAGGAGGTAGGAACTACAATTTGAGGTATTGGGATGGAGACAAGCCTCAGTCTGGGCTCAGAAATAAAATATGCAAAACTTCTACAAATTTATCTGCTAGAAAAACTTAAAAGAGCTCAAAGAAGCTTATGGCTGTGAACACCTATTAACATAATGGTATAGAGGACATGTTTACCGTCTTTCTTCAAGCTATCCAGGTTGTTTTTCAGTGTGTAGGCCAGTCTGGAAAACGCTCTCCTCACTGTTCCAACACAAAGCTCAGGGTAGATCCTGGTTTCTGTCCAATCCCTGTTGGTTGGGGGCAGGGACACCAGGGAGGGAACTCTCTGACAATGTGAAAAGAAATAAAAAATATTGGTGGATTAGTCAGAAATGAATAAAGGAAAGACACATTGTGATGTTTTCCCTTCATACTGTATGAAATCTGTGCCAGAAAGTAGCGTGACAGAATTCTCACAGAGATATAGATGCTTCAGATCCTCACTATATGTCTTATCTTTTTTTTTTTGACTGCCTTGTTTTAGAAATCAGCCTTTATTCACCAAAATCTGGCTGATTTGTACCTGCAGGAGGTGCAGATGATCATCTGTGTGCTGTAGCTCCTTCAGTTCAGTGTTTCTCTTCTGCAGCTCGGTGATTTCCAGCTGAAGCTCTTCAGTGAGCTCCTTGGCCCTCTTCTCTTCCGCTCTCTGCTTCTCCTCAATTTCTGCATTGGCTTCTGCTTGCCTCTCTTTTATTGAGTTGATCATCGACGTGAAGAGACTGTCACTCGCCTTCTTCTCCTTCTCAGCACTCTGCTGGAATTAGAAAGCACCCATTAAAAAAAACTTTACTAAATAAAATTAAATATCTTAAATAAAATAATGTAACTACAAGCACTGTTCTGAAAGAAAAAAAAACATTTTAACCCTCACTCAACTGTGGATTTATTTTTATTTTTCCCCCAAAATCACAGTTTTAAGAGCAGCTAAATGCTTAGTATGTTTCCAGCTATTGGGCTGTGTTTCGGTATGTTTGCAAAAGAAGTTCTACACTGCATAAACTTTTACATAGAAAACATGAACTACTGCATTATTGGCATTTTAGAGTAAGGTTCAGTTAAAAGAAGTCAAAATCTTTTCTCCAGTAGAGGACTCATTTCCCCTTATGCTGTCAATGATACCCGGGCAAGTTGAGGATTTCAACCATTTCCTTTGTACATTCTATGAAATATGTACTTTACTTTAACACACATGGTCTACCTGCCTTCTTTGCCAACATTCCTACAACACCCTACATCTCAATCTGCCATCCTTAAGTATAAAAATCATAGATGTTAATCAGGTCTTCCAGCATCTTAAGGGGAAGAAAGCTCCAGCACCTGAAGGTATTGCTACTCGTGAATTACCGTTGTTTACAGATCTCTGGAGCAGGGCAGGGTCAACTAAAAATGCATCATTATCTGTGGTAATGAAATTCTTTGAGCTTCTGGTGATGAACAGTCTGAACATAACAGCTCCCAAGATAGACCATCTGCAATCATGCATAAAGATCAGCTGAGGATGCAGGCCTATAGTTCATCGTGCCCTGCCTTGACCAACCAGTGACATATAGCAGAATCTTGCTTGTAAACCTGACCTTTTCCGTTAACACCATCAACCAAGATATCCTCCTTGAGCAACATACCCAGCTCAAGATGCTGGCTTCAACCAGTCAGTGATCGCCATCTTCCTGACTGACCACTAGCTGCAACCAATGCTGGAAAGCATCTTCCAAAGTTGGAGTTCTCTCTCCACCGCTCTTCTCAACTATTCACAAATGGATGCACTTTAGTAGAATGATCTGTAAAAGTCCTTAAGTTTGGAGATGGTGCCAATGTTATTGGTCTGATCCAAGACAACAACAAATCTGAATTCAAACAGGGAAATGGAGCCGCTGCTCCCCAGGAGCACTGAGAACTAAGAGAACCAACTGGAGTTAAACCCAATAATAATGTAGGAGACAATAGCAGATCTCTGGAGAACATCCCTAACAATACCTCACAAGACTCTCTGTCAAATTATATAAAACTTGACCAAATAGTTGGGGCAATGTCACTAAAGACCTTTCTCCGTTAAACGTTGTATTTGCCTTTTTTTGTACTTACTGTGCTCAGCTTGAGACAGTTTATGATCTCTTCAATTTTTTTCTGCCTCTCCTGGATCATCTGATCAAAATTGGCCTCTGTTTGCTTCATATGAACCTACATGGACAGAACACAGATATGATATATTGAATATTAGTATTCAAGCAATTTTAGCTTTTAGAAGTTAATGTTGGATACAGTTATTCCGTTCTTTGACTACCTTTCTCTCCTTGCTTTCATCCTCTATCGTTACTGCCTGGTGATTTTTGTGCTTCGTTTCAGTGCAGAACTGGCAGACACACATCTGCTCCTCCCTGCAGAACATGTCCAGCAGCCTCTCATGCTTCTTGCACAGCCTCTGCTGTAGGTTCTCCACCGGTTTCATCAGCTTGTGCTGCTTCAGGGTGGCGACTGTACGGTGTGGCTCCAGGTGGGCCTCACAGTAAGATGTCAGACACACTAGGCAGGACTTAAGGGCCCTTACCTGCAGGGAGGTGGCAGCACACACATCACACACGACCTCACCCGGTTTGGCTGCAGACAGAGGGGAGGCTGAAGAACAGATGATCATTTGTTTTAATGTTTCTGCCAGCTCTTTGAAGGCTGTGTTGATGCTTATTTCAGGCCTTGGAGTAAACGTCTTTTGGCAGGTAGGGCACTGGCAGACATCGCTGCTGTCCCATACACCCACAATGCAGGCTTGGCAGAAGTTGTGTCCACAGGGAGTGGTCACTGGGTCGGTAAACACCTGCTGGCAGATGCTGCATTGGAGTTGTTTCTCTGGGAGCATTTTAGCATATGTGGCTCCTAATCTGTTGGACAAAAAGTGGGTCAATTAGGTTATCAAATGGGGGAAGAAAGAAGCTTCTCTTAAGGCATAAGAATAAAAATATAATCAATAAAGTTAGTCAGGGGTGAATATGTAAAATATGGCGAAATTTTTCCTGTGAATCAGCTTTCATACACTTAAGACTAATAACTATTCGGTGTTGAATTATATTTGCCATTTTCTGATTCATAACCAGACACACCCAGTCTTTCCTGAGGTTAGCTTATTTTCATAATAATAAACATAAAGTAAAAGAAACTAACATCTCAATATCATCTTGGACAGGTTTTAGTTCATAGGTGAGTACATCTGATTTCTGTTTTTTAAGCAGAAATGTTATTCACAGAGAAAACAATTAGAAGATAGGTGGTAATCATGATACTGCTGCCACAACCACCATATTTTAGGGATTACAGAGGTGTTCCGTCACTGTTCTTGATGATTGGCTATTCTTGCCTGTGGAAATTCCTAGTCACCTGGATCATGGCTGCCACAAAAACAAGCTTAACATGGAAGGCACCAAACATTTCGACAGTTATCCAGGAATCCACAAATTGATAAAAATGTTTCAAAGAACTGAGCAAAAGCCTTTTCTGTCATTGGCCATTCTTGTAGGGGTCCATCCCTTAGTCTTACTGCCATCAGGCTCATTCTCAAGATTCCAAAGGTCTCACCATAAAATATATTGTTCCTAAAGGCGATTCAGGGTCAGCCATGAGTTTTTTCTCAGTGGGAAATGCCTATATCAAATTTTAAAGCAAGCTTAAGACTAGGCATGGTAATCATATGCCTAAACAACTGCAACAGATTTGTTGGACAGGAGGAGCTGCCTACAAATAAAGGAACTCCTCATCCTCCCCTAGCTCTTTTACCCAATATCAATTTCCCCTTTAACAAAGATGAAGATTGGAACATAGTGACGGCAAGCAAGAGTAGCTGTTATTCATTATGAACAAAGTAATCACAACAGGTCAGTCTCATTTATTAATTTCTGCTGACTCTGAGCATATTGATTAGACAGTTTCATTTTCAATACAAGGCTTATTTGTAAGGTCATTTTTTGTTGGTACCAGTATATAGAGTATATAGTATATCTATATAGAAAACATATTTTATCTGGAATACAACTAAAGATGTCAATGGCAATGAAAAAGTACAGGTAGACACTAGCTCCATAAATGCATGTTATGCAGAAGAACGTTTTTTTTGTTGACTCTCACCAATTAAACTTGTTGCTTCAAATCTCTGAAATCTAACTTCTTTAGCCAAAACAGGAGATTATTTGTACTTACCTTGACTGAAGCAGTCGGTATTTTGTCCTCTCTAGACAGCAGAACAGGTGATTCCTGCTTATCAGATAGAATGACTACACTAAAAGCAAACTGTCGCACAAGGAACACAGTTACTCATAAGCCAAACCCTCCCACTCCGAACTCACTAGATCTGACTAATCTTAAAATCCCCATTCACAGCTCAACCAGTTATTAGTTACCGTAGCAACATTAAATGGCTGGCCTAATTAGACCTGTCTCTATGTGCCTGTCTGTATTTATGTAATGATAGTAATATTTAAAAGTAGCTCTCCCAAAGCGACAGAGTTTGTTTGTCTCATGGGTGTGGTGGTTAGGTCAACGGTTAACATTTTTCCATTTGCAGCACACCTGAAGTTCCTGCTTTGGATTGAACACAGGCATGAGGAAGGCTCCAGTGCCTCACATAGTTATATAATAAACAAGTTCTGTTTTATAAATGAGCAGCATCAACATGAACATTTAAAAATAATACAATATACAATGCACATCTTCAGGCTTTCATAGTGCTTTTCACATTTTTTGGCATTAGAACAAAAACATTTATGGATTTACCTGACAGGCCAAAGCAAAGCAGTGCGTAATTGTGATATGGAAAACAAAATGCATGTTGTATTTTTTTATTTAATAATAATTTATTTGAACAAACAATGCAAGTTAAAACAGAAAATATAATGAGACAAATATTCATATACATTATTTTACACAATTTCCTTAAAAAAGAACAGGTGCAAGATATAAGATCTTATGGTTCTCTTTTATAGCATTCCTTTCGTGTCTCACTAAGGGGAACACCTCCTGTGTGACCTCTTTAGTAGCTTACATTACATTATGCTGGTGAAGATTCTCACTCATTCAGGTCATGGTCATTCCAAAAAATAAATTTTTTTCCAAGTTTGAAGAGGTTACCTGATACTTGTCTATGTCTCTGAAAGGTGGGTTGTTAGAGGAAATTGTTGGCCTGGCTGAACAGGCAAGGTCTTCTGTTCCCCCTGTATGGGGGTGGAGGTTGCGATGATAGTGGGATGGAATCAACTCTTTTGCTGCATTGTAGGTCACCCCCTCTGTTTAAGGATGCTTTTTATCTTTATTAACATAGATTGCTTCCTCTCAAATCACCTGTCTTCTTTGCCCAAAATGTGAACATTCTGGTCCTCAAAAGAATGTGCTTTGTCCATAAGGTGTAGGTGTGCTGCTCAGTCTTGACCGGAGGAGGTAGGTCTTCTGTGTTGGGCCATCCGTCTGTAGAGAGGTTATCTGGTTTCTCCAATATAAAGATCAGAGCAACCTGTTCCCCCTCTACGTACTGCCACTATGAGTGGATGGAGGAAGAAGCAACCAGCCTCAGATTCAGAAGTGTTTCACAGAAACACTTCTTTCATTCACTCAGTCACAAGGGGGTACAGACTCTAATTCAAAGTCGCCAAGCCCCAGTTCCAAGGAATTAATCTTCCAAGGTAAAAGGAAACTGAATAATTGTCCTTTTGGAAGAAATTTCCACTCTAAAAAAAGGAGCAATAAAAGTTGTTCCTCCATCAGAAACCCAGAGAGATTTTACTCAAGGTATTTCCTGTTCCAACAAAAAAGGGGAGATGAATGAGAGACATTCTTGATTTCCAAACTCTGAACAGCTATCTAAGGAAATACAAATTCAGGATGCTGATTCACACCGCTTTATTAAGATCGGTGCAAGCAGGCAAACAGTTCCGCTCTGAATTTGCGTGAACAAACCCATTTATCCCCCAGATCGGAAATACTTAAGATTAGCTTTCCAGGAGATTGCATAGGAATTTGTGGTCAAACCTTTTGGGTTGTTGTCAGTGTGTCCTCCCCTTTATGAAGAATGGAAGCTTCATCCTGGATTGGTAAGCCAAATTTGGATGAAGTTCAGTCAGGCTGTTGAGGACGTGTTTGCGTCGAAAGAGAATGCTTAGTGCCCTCTTTACATCTCCCTGCAGGACTAGGAAGCTCCTCTGGGTGTGGATGCCCCGGCACACAGGCGGCCAGTGTTACTCCTTTATACATTTCCTCCAGTGGCTCAAATCACTCCTACCTTAGCAAGGGTGATGATGTAGCGGCTATCCGTGATCCAGATAGCACCTTGGTGGCTGGGGAAGTACTAGTTAGCAGAGATTTTCTAAGTCTTATGGTGCCCGCCGTGGCAACTGCCACTTTGGAGGGACCTGCCATCCCAGGCTCTCTAGGGCACCGTAAACCAGGTCTCTTGACGTGCTGAAATGGAAGCTGTTTGAAAGCTGGTGTATAGATTATAACAACATCTCCTATAAATGCTTGGTAGCTGTGATCCTGTCACTCCTGCAGGACCTTATTGATAAAGGAAATTCCTTTGCAACCACAAAGGTATATTTGGCTGCCATATCAGCTTTTCATATTGGGTTTAAGGGGAATAAGTGGGTCAGCATACATTGATATGCCCCAAAAGGGACACAAAGTAAATTACGCACTTCCAGGCCTTTGGCCCCATCATGGGACCTCCCCACTCTTCGGGAAGCTCTATCTCATTCTCCTTTTGAACCTTTGGAAGACATTGAGCCAGGGTTGTAGATACCTTTTCATATTGTATTTTATTTATATTTTGCCTAAATTGTGATTATATAAACGAAAAACAAATTACACAAAAACTGAATGTTGGACCATAATCTAGATCGCCAACAAAACTGCAAGGTGTTTTATATTTAAGAAACAAGAGTAGCACGACTAAAAAAAGTATCTTGAGCGTTTGGGCATATGTGCTGGGAGTCATTGTCAACACGCTCTCTACAGTAACTGCCACACATGGGTTACAGACGTTGTTAGTGAGTCTGTCAGTCATGGTAGGCGAGGAGCACAGGAAACAACAAATGCAGCTGGAGAGCAGTTTAAGTTGTTGCTGACTGTGAGAAAAACATGCATTTTCAAGAGGAAATATTTCAGGCCAGCAAGCTACTCAGACAGCAAGGGAACATCCAACCAAAGTTTATTTAAAGGTATAGCCAGGGATTTTCGCGTATTTTTGACAAGACCTGCCTTCTCCACTTAAAAAAACAAAAGGTACACATGCACAACCCTGTACCCGAGAGGGAACACCTATTAAATGCGTGCGAGAGCATGCACAAGCCCATTTCATGCACACTCTGTTTAAAAGTTACTGTTTGCATCGCTCAAACAAATACACTTTTCAAAAGAAGAGTTGAAATTTTTCCATTACCTCACCGGCAGGAAGTAATAATGGGCACGAGTACGTAGGACAGTCTTACGTAAACATATCCCCAGAATGACTGACAATTAGAAGGACCACTTATTTTGATGATCCACTCAGAAAAAGAACGTCCAATACACCTTTAACTCTACCTGTACCAGTCATTAGTCAATTTCCATCGGGTGAATCAACATTTATTATGCAACTGATATGTATGCGACATCTTGAACTGAATGTGTTGAAAATGATTAATAAAACTCCTTGAATTATGAGATTAAATTGGCATATTGTTTTTATTTCTATCTGTTAAGTATTTGACTGTGTTGATATTCTTCATGATAGGGAGTAAAAGGCTGAGTTACAACCTCTTCTTTGGGCCAAGCAACAAGAGGAGTAGTGAGGAGAGTGAAGATACTGTGGCAGAAATGTATATATTTCAAAAGTCAAATGTTTATTGCATGGAACTTGAAGTATTGTCTATTATTTTAACAGAAATATGTTCAAAAAGCTGGCTTTCCATAACAAGAGCAAACAGACTAGGCTCTATCATCAACATAATAATGTAATAGGGCTTGGGTTTCTATTTTCAATACTGAAGTAAATATGAAGCAAATTATTCTAATTATAATGGAAGGTCTTTCATGATTCATTCCTAAATGCTTAGATAAAAGCTTCAAAGGAACGATGACATGAAAATTTAAGTCTATGAGTTTATAATGAAATGTCTGCCAGGAAAGGAGGAACAGAGAGGTGCACCAACTAACCTATTCAAAAGTCATCGAGATGTTGTTTTGCTCCTTAAAGGTGCAGTAGGAGATCTTTTCTGACGCATTTTTTACCATGTGGCTTAAAGATCTCCCCACAGCTGCTCAGCAGGCAGTGAAATAGAAGGTCTGGAAATGTAACTAAAATACATGGTCTCCACTGCAGTGAGAAATCAATTTGTAACCTCAACCAATCACAAACGACGGTCCATTATACATGATTAGTTCCTGACATGTCAATCATGGTCATCTGCTTGTCCCTCCCCCCTGTGCGCGTACCCTGTCACATGAACAAATCAACCCCCCAATGCTCGTGCAGGACACCATGGCTGGAAGCTAGCCACTGTTATGCTGCGTTCACACCTGCTGCAAGAGCAGCAAAAATGCGCATGCTGCTTCATTTTTTATGCTTGCACCAGTTTAGTTCTGATGCGCGGCTGAAGCATCTTTGCTAGGGTGACCAGATTTGGGTTTCTGAAAAGAAGGACACATTGTCAACTGCTGGGCTGCTGACTGGACCAGACCTCAACAGAGAGCCATGAGCCGCCCGTCCTCAGCCGGTGGAAGGGGGCTGAGGACCAGTAAGGCAGGCAGGGGGGCGCACGGGGCCTCCATTGTCCAGGCTACCATTACCGGGTCAGGTTTGGTCGCTCCGTCCCCTGCCAGCTCCCTGTTTCGACTACTTGCTGCATTGTAGTCGACCAAAATCCCGCAAGATTTTGAAATTCTCCCCGGACATTTATTTTAGGTTTGAAAAGTAGGACATGTCCGGGAAAAAAAGAACATCTGGTCACCCTATATTTTCCGCTCTGGCTGCGCGGTGGAAAAAGTGGGTCTGATGCTCGTTGGGCGAACGCTGAGCTACCCTATCCCATCTTTACCTGTAACAATAGCAGCTATATTTGCTGTGATCAGTGGGTAAAAAGTAGTTGTAATCTATTTTGAAGTGAGAAAGTCCACCTGAAAACATGTTCTGTGCAGTCAGTTCATCCCAGATTACGATCCTGCCTTCGAATGTTATTTCTGTCGGAGTCGCTCAGACGCACACCAGCGGTGCTCTGTTATTAGGAATCCCATTCAACGGCACTCTATGGCCCGGTCGCCCCCTCGCGGTTTGTCACTGCGGCTGGAAGGCATTTCTCATGTATGTAATCCAAACTGTAGGCACTAGGATAATAAAAGCAAACATGTTAAGTTAATTTAGGCGTTTGTCAACAGTTTCAGAGGAGTGATCATAGTGCACTGCATCATCAGTGCTGCCTGTCTCCCTGCCAGCAGCTCATCCTGTTGCTCTAGACGTGCTGCAGACAGCATGCACGTTCATGTGTTTTGAAGGCGGGGTTTTGAGGGGTTCGAAGGGAGAGACATGGTTGTCTATGTTTAAAAACCTAGCCTCCTGGAACCATTTTTCCAAGATCTCCTTCCTTTACGACTTGAAAAGGGTCAGATTTAAATAATGGAATTCTTGAACCCACCTAGAAGGGCCTGGGTTGAGTTCAGGTCTTTATCCCTCAGAACATCACTGCTTCTTGCTCTGGCTTCAGCAAAGAAAGTTAGAGAAATCAATGCTCTGTCTGTGCATCAAGCCTGTATCAAGTATTTCCCCAAAGAATCAGGTGTTATTTTGCAACCTTACCCAGCCTTTGTTCCAAAAAGTCCTAGGTTCATGCTCTCTGACAGAGCTGACTGCCTTTGACCCTCCTCATTTTGCTTCAGAAGAACAAAGAAGTCTAGATAATCTGTGTCCAGTTCTTGCACTGTAGATTTATTTAGACAGGAAACATGGTTTTAGGAAAACTTATCAGTTGTTCGTGTCTTGGGCTAAGCAACATGAGGAAAAACCAGTCCCATAGCATCTTCTTTACACACTGGATTGTGGATGCTACGGTTTTGGCATATTCTAGCAAGGTCATCCATCACCTGGCTAGTCTTTGGGCTCCTCCCAGCATAGGGCTTGCAGCCTCATGGACACTTCTTAGAGGGGGTCCTATTCAGGAGATGTGTGCAGCTGCATGCTTGGCTTCCTCCAATACATCTTGTTAATCTTGTTAAGTTTTATAAGATGTTACTGATACCGTTATGGCAAACTAAGTCTTAAGTGTAGGCTCCCTTGGTGTGGCCTCTCCCAGACTGGCCACAGGGAGATGCCAGTTGACTCGTCCAGTAACATTCTTAGCCTATGATAAACCTAAGCTATATATTTATTCCGGTGTTATTTTTACGTAAGTCCGTATTTACATATAATCTCCTTTTTGTATAATCTTTTAAACTGGGTTATTTTTACATTTGGAGGTCATCATTTCATTTCCATTTCATGCATCAATAGATTAAGAAGTTGTCATGAAAAATAGTTTGCTTGTTGTTCTTTCATAATAACCCCTCTCTGTCACAAGTTGGAATTGTACAGTTTTGAACTTTACAAGGTCCCACAATTTCATATACTTTTGCGAGTAAATATATGAAAAGTGTGAGGTTTATGTATGCAAATCACTTTATGTTTTTCAGCTGTTTTACATTTCTGTTTTAGGATATTATTTTGTATTGCATGCATTAATTTGATTACCTGCAAAGTTACATGAGTACATGGACTCGTGACATGAAATTGACATGAAATTGACATGAAATTGAGCTGTGACCCACTTTTAAATAAGACATTTCTGTAACATACAGTAAAAAAAACATCCAGAACATTGGACGATTGGACCTGTAAACCTTTCTTTAAAAAAAGGATATCACAAGTTAAGATTATAGACACTATGTCGTTTTTATTGTTTTATAAGAACATGATACAAACCTTTGGGCAGACATTTATAATAAGACAATATAGATGTGTCATGGTGATATAATTATGTTTACCATACATTCATGTATTGTATACATCCTTCTCAACACATTTACATAGTTTTGGTCCCACTCCAAGTTAAGCTGGAACCAAACTTTTTCCTATTCCCTGTAGTTTCAGACACCCTTCACTAGGAGGAGACAAAGTACAACAAATCAGTGATCATCTCACACATGTCTGCCAGATTATAAAGATATATATTCTAACTTACAAGATGAAAACATAATTGTTATTTTAATAGAGTTTGATATTTCCCAAATGGAAGTAAACGATTTTAAAGTCAAACTGAATTACTTGTTAGAGTAGGGCTTCCCAAACAGTTTAGCCTATGACTCAAAAAATAAAAAACCGACAGTCTGCAAACCCCCGTAAAATACATATAAGTAGCCTACATCTAGTCATACATGTGAAATATGAATAAGTAAAAGTAAATCTATTCCATTTCAAACAAACAAATTGTTTATATAGCATTTAATTCATTTTAGATAGATTTTTAATTGTAACATAAATTAATTTAATGGTAAACTTATTTCTGTTATTTACTTAATTATTTTATGATATTTTGGGTAAACTAGCCCAAGAATTAATCTCTCTGTTTCATAGAAATATAGATAAATTGGTTCAAAAAAAGTCAGAAAGCAACAAGCAGGAACCAGAAAGTGCAAAATGGACAGCAGTTCAGAAGGACTGACAGCAGACTGGTCACAGGATAAATTGCACTTTTAAACAAGCTAAACCAATTTGATCATTTTGAAAAGTACAATAAATAAGTTATAAGCTTGTCTGACTGCTTATAACTTTATCTTTGTATCAATAACAATTGGGAGGGCAATAGTTTCCTCAAAGCATTAACTGTTTTTAAAAACACTTTTATTATATTAATCTAGACAAAAAGAATATTTCTGATCAGGGGGTCAGAATGAATTATTCTATATGTTGTTTATGTTTCCATGTAGGCCTGCTGCCTATGCAAACATTTCTGGTCATATATATTTTTGGTTAGCAAACAAATGCACTCCACATTTAACACATTCTTTATTAGTCACGCCCTTTCTGTGCCTTTCGTTTTACAGGAAGTGGTGCTGAAGCAAAGCCAAAGCACAAGTGAAACTAAACAGTCGATCAACGTTAGAGGAGAGAAAACAGCCTGAGACGACAAACACAGCAACATTTTACAGAAAGTTCTGCTTACAGCTAAAACCTGTGCTTTATCATGGCTGGTAAGTTATATTTGCTTCTTTTAGTTAGACTGCAGAGTTGACAATCTGAGACAGAAATCGGATATTTGCTCTTGTATCTAAATGAACACAGGAGTACAGAGAGGTGACTGTGAAAGTACAGAGAGCACAGTTCCAGATCTGCTTCAGTGCATCGACTCTTCTTAAAAATAAACTACTCAATTTTGCTTCTATCGGCGGCCCTGTTGAGGGCATATTATATTAAAAGAAGTTACTTTATAAATATTGCTGTGCTAGAAACTGCTACTGTAATATCACAAACTTTAGTGCATTTAACTGGGCTTTTATGTAAATTAATAAAACATGGTAATAACTTAGTGTGAAAATTGAAGTCAAAGGAAAGTATCTCTCTAAATATTTTGCAAAAAACATTTGATAAGTATGCTGTGTATTTGTGTCAACTTCCCTTTCTACCATCTTGTGGTAAAACATGGTAATGGCAGCATCATGCCGTGGGGATGTTTTTTATCAGCACGTGAGCTGATCAAAGGAAAACTAGGAACAGGGAAATTCACCCTCCAGTTCCCACACTTTTGGAACTGTTTAGAGATTAATACATTAATTTACTCATTTGGTCCAAAGTCCAGACCTAAATCTGAATATGAAACAAAATCCCCTGAGCAGAGGACACTCATGTGTATTAATTTATTATTTAAGATTTCTAAACCTTAAATATGCCTCCAACTTTAACAAATATTAAAGATTGTGGCTGCTACAATCTGAGCAATGTAATTACATTAAAAAAAAAACTGTTTTTATAGAAAAGGAAATATGTTCATTTTCAAAAGTTGCCCAGTTCTGGAACACACAATGACTGAAAGCATAAAAGTAGAGCTCAGCTAATTTTGATAAACTGCCTTTTTATTTCAGTTTGGAGCTGTACTCTAGTATTCTTAAGTTATCTTATGACGCTAGGAATTGTTGAAAGGGTTTTTGTTTCTTTTAGGAAAAGAAATGATACATTTCAGCTGATTTCCTAATGTTTTGGGGTTTTTTTAATGCCAGACACACTGAGGATTGTCCTGCTGGGGAAAACCGGAGCTGGGAAGAGCAGCCTGGCAAACACCATCTTTGGGAAGGAGGTCTTCAAAGTCAAACACTTCACCAGCTCAGAAGTCACTCACTGTCAGGTGGAGACTGAACGTGTCCATGACAGGAACATCACTGTGGTCGACACACCAGGGTTTTTTCATTCAGGATTGTCTGAGAAGAAGCTGAAGGCAGAGATAGTGAGGTGTGTCTCAGAGTGCGCCCCTGGGCCCCATGTTTTTCTCATTGTGTTAAAAGTAGAGAAATTTACAGAACAGGAAACAGAGGTCATCAGAAAAATAGAAGAATATTTCTCTCCAGATGTTTTCAATTATTCTTCAGTTGTTTTCACACATGGCAACCAGCTGGCAGAAGAAATGAAGATTGAGGAGTTTATAAGAAAAAATCAACGACTGAAAGATCTGGTGGACAAATGTGGGGGAAGATGCCATGTCATTGATAACAAATACTGGAAAAACAGTCAGCAGGATGAGACCAGAACAAACCGATTCCATGTGACACAGCTGCTTAACACCATTGAGAAAGTGGTGACAGAAAGCAATGGTGGGTGCTACACCGTCAACATGCTAAACGCCTGGCAGAAAAAGTCAGATTTAGTCTGCTGTTTGGTCAAGATTTTGGTCAAATTCACAGGAAAGAAGTCTTTGATTTTTGGTGTGGTGTTGGTTGTAGGTATATTTGCTCTATGGAGAAGATGGAGAGAACATCCTACAGATATAATTTAGGGAAAGATATTTGGTCCAAAGAAGTCCATCTGGTCAAGCAGTTAAGAAATGTTTAACATTTTTTTGCAGCCTGTTATAAACTGACAGCAGTACTACGATGATAATATTGTTGGCTTATTAAAGGCTTATGGGATTGAATCTTGCTCTGTTGATATTGAAGTTGTACAGATTAAAAATCTAATCTTTATTTCAACTTAAGTTTTTCTCCTACATTTAACTTGTTCAGTTTTTGTGTGATTAGATGGTGTGTAACAATTCATACAGTTTCTTACAAACAATTGTTTTTTAAAATATGATTTTCAAAATATGATTAAGTACAATTGTGTTTATAATAAACTGTGATAGTTTAACTTAGAAGAGCTTATTAAGTAATGCTCCTTGATTCTGATTCCTCTGCCTGTTTTATCAGATTGTAAAAGTGTACATGTGTATTTTAACTGTAAGTTGTTTGGTTTTAATGCCTCGGCAGTCCATAGTTTTAATGAAGAACAATTGTTTTTTTTTTTTTTAACTAAAGCTTGTTTGAATTACATTTCTTATGCAAAATAAAGGCATTTAAAATTATTTTCGACCAATTTTGTCATGATGTTGGCACTGATGACTGGCTTAATTATTCATTTCATTGATCCGTGCTAATTCTGCCTGGTTTCTAATCACCGCTCATCTGATCCACCTGCCCCTGTCTCTATTTAAGGTACTTGCATTCAGCTATCCGAGACAGATTATCTTGTTTTTCTTTTTCAGGGGCCAGTGGTGAGAGGGGGTTTTACATACCCGAGTGTTTCTGATTTCCAGATCCTGACCTGTTCTGCTTCTCAACCACTGAGTCTGCCTGTTCTCGTTTGAATGGTTTGCCTGAACTGTCTTTAAACTCCTAGACCTCTGAGCCTGCCTGTTCAGATCTGTTTGCATGACCTAGCTTCAGGCCCCTGCATGTTCTCCAGGGCTGAAGGATCTAGAATATTCTGGGCGGCGCCCACCGCATGTTGTTGGCAACCCACCGGCTGGAATCAACCTTGTTCTCTGAACTGTTTAACCTTGTTAGTGACTCACACATTCATAATCATCCTCCGTCAGATTATGGTGGTCACTAACCTGTGTTTCTCTTCTGCAGAGGTTCCAGCCTTAGACGCTATAGCCTCTGCTACTGAAGATCCACCGTCCCTTTTTTAAATAAACACCTTTTGAGTAATCCCACTGCGAAAACTATTATTTGTTTTAGTCGCGTTTTAGTCATTACTATACAGTATGTGATAGTTTTAGTCAGTTTTAGCCGACTAAAACTCAAAAAGGTTTTAGTCTAGCTTCAGTCAGTTGTATGTTTAAAAAAAAAATTAACCTTAAAAATTTTGAATAACAAAATTCTTCCAAAATTCTTTACCAGACTGACAACTCTGGCATAGATACTACAATTGCTGGGTATAGAATGCTGCTGTGAAGTTCATCCTTGGTGTTGGGCAGAAAACTTTTATTTATAGAATTCAAATACCGTAAATTCTCTAATATTGGCCTGTATTCCAATAGCGGCCGGGTCTCTAATAATGGCCGGTCTCGCTGTCAGAGGAGGTAAATAATGGCCGGTCTCTAATACAGGCCGGGGCTATAAACGTTTTTTCTGGGCATACCTCAACATTATACTTGTGGTAGTAAGTAACATACAAGTACCACAGCCCTGCGCAGCTGGACGACAGGCCCTGACTGCTGCCCGTCTGCGCGAGGAAGAGAACAGACACGCAGCAGAACAGGAGGAGCGCGAGTGATGAGGAGATTAAAGGGAGAGATGAAGAGGAGGAGAATTAAACAGAATTGGAGGATTTTTTATTTTTTTTTTTACTTCAAACCAAGCGAGACACGGTAACTGTACTTTTTCAATAAATGAACCTAGTGTTTTATAGGTTCAAATAGACACAAAATCTCATTTTTATTCATTCCACTGGTAGTCTGTTTTGCTCAAATAGCAATAGAGGCCTGTCTCTAATTCTGGCCTCTATCCAATAAAGGCCTGGACCGCGATGCACTTGAGTGAAATAAAGGCCCGGGCCTATATTAGAGAATTTACGGTATATTTTTTTTTTTATTATCCAAAAGTGTCTAACAAAAGCTGTGAAAATTGCAAATCTAGTTCAACACATCATATTGGTTAATATAGCATGATAGCATGATATATAACAGACAAGCTAACAAAATGTACAATAAAATAATGGTTTTAGACATGATCTACTATGAATTAAGTATTGCACACAGATCATTAAAATCTTCATTGCTCCAAAATAGCAAATAACAAATACACTACTTAAAAAAAATTAAAGGAACACTTTGTAATCAGAGTATAGAATCAAGTTAATTAAACTTCTGGGATATTGATTTGGTCAGGTAAGTAGCAGCAGGGGTTGTTAATCAGTTTCAGCTGCTTTGGTGTTAATGAAATTAACAACAGGTGCACTAGAGGGGCAACAACCATCAAAACAGGAATGGTTTTACAGGAGGAGGCCACTGACATTTTTTCCCCTCCTCATCTTTTCTGAATCTTTTCCCCCAGTTTTGCATTTGGCTAAGGTCACTGTCACTACTGTTAGCATGAGGCGCTACCTGGACCCTACAGAAGTTGCACAGGCAGTCCAACTCCTCCAGGATGGCACATCAATACGTGCCATTGCCAGAAGGTTTGCTGTGTCTCCCAGCACAATCTCAAGAGCATGGAAATGAGAGCAGGTTCACCCTGAGCACATGGCACAGACGTGAAAGGGTCTGGAGAAGCCGTGGAGAACATTATGCTGCCTGTAACATCGTTCAGCATTACTGTTTTGTTGGTGGGTCAATGATGGTCTGGGGAGGCATATCCATGGAGGGACGCACAGACCTATACAGGCTAGACAACGGCACCCTGACTGCCTTTAGGTTTTGGGATGAAATCCTTGCATCCATTGCCAGACCCTATGCTGGTGCTGTGGATCCTGGGTTCCTTCTGGTGCACGACAATGCCCGGCCTGATATGGCGAGAGAATGCAGGCAGTTCCTGGAGGATGAAGGAATTGATACCATTGGTTGTCCCCCTCACGCTTGCCTGACCTAAATCCAATAGAACACCTCTGGGACATTATGTTTCCATCCATCCAACGGCGCCAGGTTGCACCTCAGACTGTCCAGGAGCTCAGTGATGCCCTGGTCCAGATCTGGGAGGAGATACCCCAGGACGCCATCTGTCGTCTCATTAGGAGCATGCCCCAATGTTGTCAGGCATGCATAAACACACGTGGGGGCCATACAAATTACTGAATACCATTATGAGTTGCTGCAATGACATTTCAGCAAAATGGACTAGCCTGCCTCATCATTTTTTCGATGTAATTTTTTGTCTTTGAATTCAGCCCTCTGTAGGTTGATTTCAATAAAAGGATGTGGCATCCTTTTGTTCCTAACACATCACCCAGTCCATATCAGTATAAATAAACAGCATGATTTTTTTCCCCATTGAGATCTGATGTGTTTTCAAAGTGTTCCTATAATCTTTTTGAGCAGTATACATTCTTCTTTCTACTTTGGCAATTTCGGCTTTATTTCTTCAATATGCCACTTGGTTACCACTGCTCGGGGGTCAAAATAGATTTAAATTCACAGGGTTTTAATATAAGAAAAATACAAAGAGAACCTACATAACTGCCCTGTAATGCCAATCCAAACATATGGATGAAACCTATTGAATGAATATTCTAACTAAAATATTTATTTAAAGGAAACAGAGAAAATATTTTAATGACAATACAAGGAAACATTTGCGCATCTGCATCTGCGAATGCCTCCTTCGTTTTTTGCAAGACTTAAAGAGTCTTAATTGTTTAATGTCCTCCTGAACTATCATGGACAAAGTATTCTTTTTTTTATGTTTTAGTGATAATTTCTGCACAGTCTGTCCCATTTATCATATAGGGCTATGAGATGTGCAACTCTAATAACTTACTATTTCGCCGTGCCATTAAAATCTTTTTTTTTTGTAATTTCCCCCAAAGCGGATGTGTCTTATTTAGAAACAACGTCTCTTTTCCTGTCAGAACTATGAAATTACCTCTGAATTGCTGCATAGTCCAACTAAAATTTTCTGTTGGATCAAATGATCGGATTCGGTATGTTCTGGCCTTTGAGAGCAGCTTTGTGAGACAAAGGCTGTGTCTGAACGTCCACCCTAACCCGTGAATTCCTCGATCACTATATAGAGCTGGGACTATATAGTTGACTTTATAGTGAACTCAGTTAACTGACCATTCAGACAGATGATCAATACTTCTCACTCCCAGTTGGTCACCTAACTCCATCTCCCCGCACGGTGCCTGCACCATCTTTTTTATTTGTTGCCCCTACAACAAATCCCATGATGCTTTGCAAGGTGAGCTCTTGCAAGGCAATCTGGGATATATCTGCTTGTCCAGTGATCATCAATTATTAAGCTGCATTGTGGGAAATTTCTAGTCCACTGCTTTTTTATACCCTAGATGTTCGAACACTCATCTAAAATGGCTTAACCACTATATAGTGCTCTATATAGGGATTAGGGGGGACCTTTGGAAAAAGCCAAAATCTAACAGCATTTCCAAAATCCATCTCTTCTGTTGAGATGAGGGCTCTGTGAACCAACTTTGATCTGGGGAATCTGACAACTTGGTATGAGGCTCACATCCTTGTACAGAGGTTCCCACATCTTGTTATCTACCTTTTAGGGACTTTCCAGGACCAACTGCCTTTCAATTCAAGGACCACTTGCGGTGGCATTTATGTACATCTATGACATAATATATGATCCGTTTATGTTTGTCAATTAAAATTAAGCTGCAAAAACTGAATGGCATAGAAGTGGTTGGATTTGATCTGGAAGAATGTGGACTGCAAGAATGCATTAGCATAACATGCATAACTCTAATGATAGGTAAATGAGGCTTTGCTAAAGGATTCACTTTCTCAAAGCATCATTTAAGTTGTTGAAGGTTATTTTGTTTTTATTTCATTTTCTGTTACTGCTATCTTTATAGATCTGCTCATGTCCTGTGTTTTATGTGAAAGTTTGCAGGTCTGCTTCAGTGAAACTCCATCCACTGTTCTCTATTACCTTATATGGGTTCACCTCATTTGGAGAAATCTGATCAAAGTGCTCTTGTACAGGTGAAAACGAAATGCTAGAACGCTTCTTTAAAAAAACAATAATTCTACACAAATGAAAAGAAAAGTTGCTCTAAAATATTATGAACCAATAAAAATTTATCAGAAATGTATTTTTCCACAGTATAATCATGACCCTTTATTTATGACAGACATTCTTTCAATGTCACAGATCCATTATAAATGTGAAAATTGATTTAGATGAATAATCACAATGCAGAAATAGGCCCTTGTGGCAAAGTACACACCAACAGACAGCAGGAGTGGGATTCAATCCCCAGAATCCCAGGTGAATGTCACCCCCGGCTCACACAGACTCCGGTCTTACCGTTGCGGTGCGGTGGGTGCGGCGCCGCAGTGATTCCAAGTCATTAAAAAGACGTAAACCTCTCTCACCGGCTGCTGAGCTGTCCGGCTGCGGTTACCGAGACACTCCGGCGCTGCAGAAAATTCAGCAAGAAAGCTATCCTTGCGGCATGCCGGAGCCCTCCGCAACAAGCTCTAGCAAATATCCTTATTTGGGCCGTGTTATCGCGGGAAGTTACGTGAACTCAAGTGAACTTCTGTTCTCATGAGTTAAATCTCCGGACCTGTTGCCGGAGCCGCAGAGCCGCACCGCACCGTAGTCAAAAGGGCGGTGTGAGAGGGGGTGTGCGGGAGTTGCGGTCTCCGTCGGCTCGGTAACCGCACTGGAGCCAGTGTGAGCAAGGGGTCAGGCGCCTACTGTAGTTGGTGAAAGGTAATATGCAACATGATCAGTCAGAGTGACAGGACCCCACACTGTCACACCGCTTTTACATCTTTAATACCTTCAGCCATTTCAACCTGGAAAGAATCACAGGAGACAATAGGGATTTTTAATGACATGAAGAGGATTGACTTTGGTGCTCATGCCCTTGCTGAAGATGTAGCCATAGAGAACTATGATGTCATGCTTGAGCAGATGAATTATAATAGGTACATCTTCCTTGGGGCCTGATGCTGGAATGGAGACCGAAGGAGGAAGGAATCAAGATGAAAACAAGGATATGATGGAAATGGGGTGGAAGGGTACACGTTGTTGGAAGCAGACATGGAAGTAGAGGCTTAAACAGCAGAGTCCCAGACGATGATTGGGCAAAGCAGAAGAATACCGTGGGTCTGATGGGGTTGCAGTAGGAGGACATCAGGCAATGATTAGATAAGAACTGAGGCAGAATTTTTCCTTTATGAACTTTGACATTTTGAAGCACAAGCTCAAACATGTGCATCTCAAATGTGAAGCACAATATGAATACACATTGTGGATTAACCAATCTATCTTCAAGCATCACATGATAACCATCACCAAGACTTCTATCATGCAGTTTTACTGGCTTTGGTTATTAACACGGATGCGACAGTGACTGCTGCTGCGTAACGTCCACACTTGCACATACTAGGTCTACAACGTAAGCACGAGTGTTATAAAAACACCAACATAAAACAATAAAACATGGAGGCAGACAGGCAATTCTTCAAGAATAAATACATGAAAGCTCAACGCTGTGTAAGCATTCAATGCCAGTCTAAGTGGCAAGAGGGCAAATGGAATGATATAAACAAATGCAAAACCCCATCATGCACCACAACAGATTTTTGCAAAATATTCAAACATAAATTCGTTAAATATAAGAGGAACATCGTAGTTGGGTTTAAAGAAGTTAGTTTTATTATGACTTAGTTTGTTGCAAGGATTTTACAGTTTGAAGAAATAGAAAATGACACCATATGCCAACCGTCACCAGGATGTGCCAACAAGACCTCCCTCATCCTTGGCCCCATCATAAATTTTTTTTTGAAATAGTCGAAAAATTTAGCTTTCAATTCAGGCTGTTTTTTTTTTTAAAGATTACTTTATACTTTTAAACTTTAAGTAGTTTTTTTTAGCACCACTGGCCAAGTCGCACCACCAGTTTTTTAAACATTTTCCCTGTGTTGGTTCGCTGAAAGACACCTAGACATTTAATTAGGTTCTGTGTGTTCCAGGGCATTAAGTTACAAAAAGTTATTGCTGCAATGTTTCTTTTATGGAAGAATTGTTATTGTCCTGCTATTCATTTAGGGTTTTTCTTTATTTCTTGTAGTTGCTAACCTCATATATATTTATAAAAGGGCAGGTTTGTGATTAGTTTTCTTCACAGCCCTCATTTTCATTTAAAAATAAAAGAGCAGACATTTACTGCTAAAACAAGAAAAAGTTGTAACCACAAATGTCAGTTAAATACTGTAAGAAATTAGTTGTTTTTGAAAGAAAAAATAAAGATGCAAATTATACCTGGAAAAATTTTTTTGCATGTGTTTTTTTTAATTGTATTTTTCACTTACCAGTTCAAGATAATGATAATTCTATAGATATAATAGTGAACTTTAAGCTATACCGTCTCAGTGAAGGAGATGAAAACACAAGGAGAAACAGGAAAGCACGCAAATTATTGAACTTACACTCACCGGCCACTTTATTAGGTACCCCATGCTAGTAACGGGTTGGACCCCTTTTTGCCTTCAGAACTGCCTCAATTCTACGTGGCATAGATTCAACAAGGTGCTGGAAGCATTCCTCAGGGAGTTTGGTCCATATTGACATGATGGCATCACA